>NC_059278.1:15287455-15329955 GCF_017591435.1 Portunus trituberculatus | reverse complement strand
CTTACTCTCACAGCTGAAAATTAAGTTAGCGTAGGAAGCGGTATTCTCTCTCTAAGCTTCCTCTTACGGGTGAATCTTTAAACACTGCTGTTGTTTGCCGGTACCACGACGCGTTTCCATATTCATTCCGCTTATTATCTGGTGATTTTATACTCGTACACCTTCAGAAACTCATGTGTGGGATTAAAATAGTGAAGACTGACCATTAACCTTCTGACCTCCAAAGACCCTTCCTAATCGTACACAAATCTCAAGGTTAAAAATGTGTCCTAGTATTGAAGGGGTTAAGACAATTCTTCAAACACACATGAGTAGGAAACGTTGAGGAAAGAGTGCCGTAACACGAAGACATTACTGGAGCTTCAGGCGAGAATGGATCGAAGCCAGACACTCTCTAAAAACACCAACTGTATAAGCTCTGTTCCCCTGACGGTAGAAAAGTATCGCTATTGCACCCATATATTCACTTGAAAAAGGTAACGTGTTTATTACTCTAATTCAGAGTTTAAATCACATGACTTCAACCTTCCAAAAGAGTGCACCTGAGCGAGCTGATGGGGAGTCTGATGAACGCCCGCCCCATCACCATCAAAGAGGGAGAGGATGTGTGTTGTTGATGATTATGTTGTTGTTGTTATTACTATTATTACGAGTATTATCATTATCATTACTATTATTACCGTCATCATTATTATTATCATCATTGCTATTATTGTTTACAAGTAGCAGTCGTAGTATTAGCGTCATCATTTAGTGGAAGTTATCTTATCAATTCAGTGATTAATATATACTCTCTATGTGTGTGTGTGTGTGTGTGTGTGTGTGTGTGTGTGTGTGTGTGTGTGTGTGTGTGTGTGTGTGTGTTATCAAAGAAGAGCAGCCTAACGCATATCAGCACCAGGCTTCTGTTCTGGTGTGACAAACGTGACAAATATTCCCAGCGGAACAAACACTCACACGGTTTCCTGCAACACATCAAAGTCATTTATTGCGAGGTTACTTTACATTTTCCTTCAGTTTTTCCTATTATCTTTGTAATGAACGCAAAATTTAAAAAAAAACATCGTGATTAACAACAATAACACAACAACAACAACAACAACAACAACAACAACAACAACAACAACAACAACAACAACAACACACACACACACACACACACCACAGTGAAGAGTAGGGTAAAATTAACAACAGGATACGAAGTGGCTGAAAAATGAGACGAAAAAACAAATTAATCCTTGAATACTGGAAACTGAGAAAATAAAATAATAGTGAAGCGGAGAGTGGATGAGTAGACAGATGGAAGGATGGATACGTGGAGAAATAGACGGATGAATGGATGAAAGGATGGTTGGATGGCTGAAAGGATAAATAAATGAAAGGATAAGAAGACGAATAAAAGGATTGGGGGGATGGATGACTGGATAGATAGATGGATAGAGACAGATGACTGGTTGAATAGATTGAAGGATGAATGGATGACAAAGTGGATGAAGGGATGGATGGATGGATAGAAGAATGATAAGATGAATACATGAATCTGGAGGAAATTCTCTCTCTCTCTCTCTCTCTCTCTCTCTCTCTCTCTCTCTCTCTCTCTCTCTCAAGACTCGCTTATTCCGGTCAGGTGTAAATAATGGGCCGTAATAACACTTAATTTTAAAAGTGGATGGCTGTAAAAACTATGCTCGTAAAATTATATAACTTTCTACAACACTACCCTTTCCATAATAACGATGAAGTGGTAGCTAGCACGTACGTACACACACCGACCACCTTCACCTCTCTCTCTCTCTCTCTCTCTAAAGGACAACGTATATAAAATGCTTATAGTTTTCTTGCCTTGTTCAGAATCCCTCTTTTTTACAAGCTCATTCTCCTTTCATCTTTTTTTTTTTTTTTTTTTCCTCACCTTCCTCTCTCCTCACGTAATTCTGCCCAGCCCACTCACCCGACCTGCGCGCGCAAACCACCACCATCACCACCGCCACGGCAACACCTCATTATCATCACCATCAAAGCCACTAACATCACCATACACTAATAGATAACCACACGTAACATAATCTAGCACCTCATTCACTGTCACTCCTCCTCATAGTCAATTTCTTGGTTAAAAACTGTCATAATATTAATTGCCACCGATCTAGCAACCAACCCAACCTGCCCAGCTCACTTAGTTAACGAATTATTACTATTTATTTACCTGTACCACTTTAATTGTGTTTTGTAAGTATTCAGGGATCCTTACTTGCTGTGTAGGTGGAGTATCAGCCAGTAGGTAGGTAAGGTAAGGCGTGTTTGAGCGGGAAAACATAGTACAGCACGAAACACGAGCAATGTTTACGATTAGTGCGGCGGTGGTGGTGGTGGTGGTTCTGTGAGTCTTGTCAACGGGGTTACATTACTGGAACGATGACTGATTTCGTGGTTTATTTGTGGTTTATAGTGTTTTTTTTTTTTCTTTTTTTTATGTTTATTTGACGTGCATGTTATTTTCTTGTTCGCTGATATATTTTCCTTTTTTTTCTTTCTCTTTTTTTTATTTTGCATTGTGTGGTTTGGTTTTTTTGTGTTTGTTTATTTTTAGGTTAGTGGTGCCTCTAAAATGTTACATATTTTTTTCTTATATTAATTGCTCTCTCTCTCTCTCTCTCTCTCTCTCTCTCTCTCTCTCTCTCTCTCTCTCTCATTACCGACAAAAGAACCATTTCAAACGCAAACTTCAAAAATAATCACCCGCATCCTTTTTGAAACTCTTTGACTTACACACACCACACACACACACACACACACACACACACACACACACACACACACACACACACACACACACACACACACAAATATCAACAAAGCACGCAATCACGCAAAGAAAAGACAAAAAACACAACACAAAACATGAATAGATGTAACGCACTGCACAACAAAATCCAGACAAAAGGATACAAAGACACACAGTTTCCTCTCGATAAGCAATCAGATCCTTTACAAAACTCAGGAGCACTCGACTTAAGAGTGACGGGAGGTGCTTATGACAGGTGGAGGAGAGGAGATGAGGAGGCCGTAGTGACTGAGATGCAAAGTGTCTGAATGAAACGGGAGAGAAAATCATATAAAGCCGTTTCTCGTTTACCCACTGAAATGAGAGAGAGGAGAGGAGAGGAGAGGAGCGCGTGTGTGAATGTGTGAGGGTCAGCCAGACAGAGAGAGAGAGAGAGAGAGAGAGAGATGAAGGGGTGTTCGTGTACGTATGTATGTTTTGTTTTGCTTCTAATGAATACTCCAGAGGATGAAAGTGAAAGAGGCAAGGGAGATGTTAGATACGAGAATATATTGGTTGCTATAACTATTCTAAACGTGAAGAGGGATTTACACATTGCTATTACTGCTGGTATGACTCTCTCTCTCTCTCTCTCTCTCTCTCTCTCTCTCTCTCTCCACATAAAATCATTTTCAGATGGCTTTTGACGGAAAAAGAGATAATAAAGAAGAAAATACGAAAAACTCTCTCTCTCTCTCTCTCTCTCTCTCTCTCTCTCTCTCTCTCTCTCTCTCTCTCTCTCTCTCTCTCTCTCTCTCTCTCTCCCATTGTTTTTATTTTGTTTTTCCTCTCCTTTACAAGCAGGTGGCAGTGAAAGAGACGAGAGGGAAACGAACTAAAGGGAAAATGAACTGTCGGATGAAGTTATTTTTGTTATGAATAGCAACGATAAAAGAGAAAACAAGGAGGGTAGAAGTGTAAGGGTTTATTCTGGTGTTTAGAAATACCTTACCTTACCTTACCTTAATGAGACCCTACCTTATCTTACCTTTCCTTACCTTACCTTATCAAATCCTGCTTTCCTTAACTTGACTTTACTGTATCTTTCTTGACCTTACTTTATCTCATCTTAGCTTTCTGTACCTTATTTAACCTAATATCATCACACCTTACCTTGTTAGAGGAGTGTATAGGTTCATTTCGTCATGTAATTACTTGATCTTACTGTATTATACCTAACTTAATTGTATCTTACTTTACCCTTGCCTTACTTTATATTAACTTATATTACCTTACCCTGTTACCTTTGCTTTTAAGTTCAAGGAAGGACAAAGACATAAACATTTGATTATTGTTTTGAAAGTATTTTAATGGAAGGACAAAATTATACACAACATTTCAAAATATGACATAACAGTTTAATAAAAATGTAATGTGTGTAGTGTATGGTCTCTCATTCACTTTCATTCAGTCTCATTCATTCTCATCCTTTAGAGAGAGTTCTTACCCTTATACAATAGGGCATAATATATATAGCATTATGTTGCATAGTAAATACCTGGTCTATGGGAAGAAAATAAGGAAAAAAAGGGAAAAAAATGCATTAGTAACTGGAAGACAATTGGAGTTTAGATTGTAATACTGGAATATCAATGTTTTTATATCTATTCTCTTTAGTATATTGCAAAAAAGTTTATTATTTTCACAAGAGACATTGAGTTTGTAATGGAGAAACTGCAAGTGCTATTAGAAAATGTTGACGTGGTGAGGCTGCAAGGAAATGAATGAATTAAAGAAGAAATAAATGTACAAGTGGATTGAATGAATATGATTACTTAAACTTTGAATATCTGGATAAAAAATAGATCAAATAAAACAAGAACATTACAAGAAACTTCAGTCCTGAAATAAGAAACAAAAGAAGGAATGAAAAATGAAAGAAAACGTTAATTACTCAAAGACTCCCTGTCCCTGAAGGAATTATTAACACCAACGACATTGAAAATTAAGTAAAGCGAGACACAAAAACAACACTTTCACCATAACTTTGCGGGAAAATGTTAGTTTTTATCATTCACGTGAGAGAGAGAGAGAGAGAGAGAGAGAGAGAGAGAGAGAGAGAGAGAGAGAGAGAGAGAGAGAGAGAGAGAGAATATACGCCCACTTCCCTCCCTTCCTAGCAAGAGTCTTCCTTTCCCAGCTCATCAACATCAAGGAGAGAGACAACCACTAATGAAATCACTTACCATAACAATTGGGAATGGCAGTGAGGGACCAGTTGCCTTCCTCACAACTGGTATAGAGGACCACTGGACCTTCACCTTCACCTTCATCTTCCTCTTCTTCCTCCTTCTCACCGAAGCCAAAGGGACACGTGTACTCCACCACTGTCCCCCAGAGAGTCGGCCCCGTGTGGTTGTACTCTCCTCCCTTTGGTTGAGGCGGGGGACTGCAGGCTGTGGTAGGAATAACAGGAATTGAAGCTTAGACTTAACTAATAGGGAAAATTTAGTATTCTGTTGATTTGTTATGAAGGTTTGGTGTTCTGCCACTGCTGCTACTGCTACCACTACTGCTACTGCTAATACTCTTGCTACTGCTAGTGCTACTGCTAGTGCTACTGCTAATACTATTGCTACTGCTACTGCTACTGCTACTGCTACTGCTACTGCTAATACTGCTGCTGCTGCTCTTGTTCTTATGTAAAGGTGCTCAGGATAAGGACAATGCACCAGGGAAAGAGGCTTCCTGAAGGCGTCAATCCCTTGAGGAAAGTTCGAAATTATATTGTGAAATGTCTATTGCTGCTGCTGCTGCTACTACTACTACTACTACTACTACTACTACTACTACTACTACTACTACTACTACTACTACTGAGCGACGTGTAGGCAAACAGGGCAGAATATGAAAAGGAGACAAGGAAAAAACAGCTGTCAATCACCATCAACCCCATCAATCGACCAGCCAGCCGACGCCCCTCAATCACTTGCCTTTTATCTACCTAGTCCTTTCTATTTACCTGTATCTACCCTCCCTTATTCAGCCCCACATATTTACCTACCCATATTTAGCAGCAACAGTCTATCTGCCATTATCTATCTGTATCTACTTACCTGTGTCTATCTGTCCATATTTAACCCCACATATTTACTTCGCTGTATTTACCTGTCCATATCTATCAACTCATTATCTTCCAGCAGCTATCCACACACTCTTACCTGGCAGACACTCGAGCCCCTCTGGAAAGTCTGTCCACCCCTCTTCTTCACAGGTGAGGATAGTGGTAGTGCCGCCCCAGGGTAACCCAAGGCCCTCCTCACACCTGTAGGTCACGTTGGAGGTCACCCAGTAAGGGGGAACCGCGTCCTCTAATGTGGTGTTGGCGAGGGCGCTTGGGGGCTCCTCGGGGCACTCTGAAGGGAGGAGGAGAGTATTTTAGATAAGGATTAGATAAGAATATAATGATGAAAGTTGCAAGAAGACAAGATGGATGGAAGATGATAAGATGGGTTAGGATTAAGTGGGTGTAATTGATGTGGTGAGGATAATGTGGATTCTTGTGTTATTTCGAGAAGTGGATTATCCGGATCTATGCAAAGGGAAAGCAGATATCAATAAAAGAGTTTAAGTCACGTGGAAGGTGGATGGGTGGAGAGGAGAGGAATAGTACATAATGAACTGGATGTGACTTGATAAGGACATAATCAGACATAAAAGAGGCGAAGTTACGCAGGTGACGAAAAATCTGTCAACGTTTTGTTTTTGAGTATACAATTACAATGCTCTCTCTCTCTCTCTCTCTCTCTCTCTCTCTCTCTCTCTCTCTCTCTCTCTCTCTCAACCATTTTTCTTATCACTGTGTCAGATGCGCACATCATAAGTGAAATATGAAAAATATAAGAAACAAGAAATAAAGATATATGGAAGTATGCTAGTTCGCCAGTATGGGGTGTGTAACCGTATCCAGCCATAAAAGAGATTAGGAAGGGCAGGAGGGTCAAAAGGTCATGTAAACATCCGGTGGTAGTGTTGTCGTCTTGGATGTTGTTCGTACCACACGTGGAGTTCATTTGAGCTTGTACTTGATTGGTGAATGGTACATTCTGAGGGGCGTGTTGTGTGGGTCAAGACACGCCCCCATAAGTTCCTGAAGGGAAATTGTAGAGGTTTGAGAGAGAGAGAGAGGAGAGAGGAAGCAGAGAGGACAACCGCGGCTCTAAGCGGGCCACCCTCGGCTGCATAGCTGAGGGCGGCGTTTTGTACTTCATATATAACCAGTAAGTGGAGCTTATAAGTTGCAATGCAGTCTTTGAGGTAAATTAGAATGGAGGAAGAAGCATGATAGGAGGTTTAGGTATTATGTGGTATTAGTTTATTATGGTTTATGTGGTTGTACTTTGGTTCATAATGACGTCGTTATATACTTGCGTTTTCATCTATGAGTAAGGGAATTTGTATACGGCTACCTACGTATGTGCATGTGTGTTGCTCTGACGAATAAGTTACATAACATATTTACTAGTGTGTAATTGTGTACGAAGTTAACGTGGTTCCATGTATGGGTACCAAGAGAAAGAGATTATTTGAGGGAAGTCACTTGTGTGGAGATATCAATATTTGTCATTATATTTCGGTGGTGTTACGTTGTCATTTTGTTGAACGGAGTCTGGTAATTATATGTGTATGGTAATATATTTGGTGGTACGTCATGTGGTTGCTTGCATTCATGTACCAAGTAAAGGTCATCCTTATATACGGGTAGCTGGGAAAAAGGGGTAATATTGTACGTACTACGTATGAGATTTACGGAGAAATAAAGCACCGGGTTCAGATGTTGTAATACGTTATGAAGATATTGTGGATGATGTTTGAAGTGAAATCCGTTTTGATGCGAGAATATCTACGAGATTAATGCAATTCTTAAGGATGTTTGTAAGAGAAATTGTAATAATTGCAGTGGAGAAGGCAACAGAAGGAGTTGTGATTGTTACTTGTCGGCGCCGTATCGACACCTTATGTATAGATATTAGTTTTGTTAATTAAAGATAGAAAAAACCTTTGACTATTTATAGCCAGTAGCTAGACAATTTGTGCAACGTCGTGCAACAGCTCGGAGCACGACAACTGTTTTATCATAAGCACTAGAATTCACTCATATTTCACTAATCTCACCCTTATCCCCACTCTCTTTCTCTCTTGCAACACTAACTACCACCACCACCACCACCAACACAGGAAAATAAAATAAACAAACAAACAAGAATAAAAAACAAGCATCACACACCATTAAGGCACGACAGAAACCATTCCTACCACCATTCACTCACGCTTCTCCATTACCTTCAAGACAAGAGACGGAATGAACTTTGCCTTGATTTCCTTAGCCAATATCACCAAGGGAGGACAAACACCTGCTCCTCTCACTCCTTCATGCATGCCACTTAACCTCCTCGAAAGATGACTGCCAGGGCACTGAGGATCAAATCAAGTGTGTGTGTGTGTGTGTGTGTGTGTGTGTGTGTGTGTGTGTGTGTGTGTGTGTGTGTGTGTGTGTGAAGAATCTACTTCAAACATTTCCCCCTCACACCCACATCCTGTTTTCTTCCAAATCCACCACAAGCAAACCCTTCTATTCCACCTTCCCTTCCACCAACCACTTTACATACTTTGTCCACTAAAAACGAACAGAAAATGAAGCAAAACTCTACGTAATAAAACCAGATACTCACCACTACATGTTAAAAAATGAGAATTATCAACGTCTACTATCAAATAAACAAGAGAATCTACCTGTACTGAGAAAAACTAACAATTTACACCTGAGGACAGTTGACTTACCTATCCTGCAGATGAGAATGTCCGGGTCTACGTACGTCCAGTTCCCGTCACTCTCGCAGGTTAAACTGAAGGAGGAGTTGAAGTCCCCGAAGGTGTAGTTCATGGGACACGTGAGATTGACCTTTGGGAAAGAAAGACGCGGTGACAAGAGCGAGTCGAATATTGGGAGTCTTACAGTGGAAGGATGAAAGAATGATGAACAAGAAGTGGTATATGAAGTAGTGAAGGAAGGATGAATGTGGGAAGTCTTAGGATGCTTTCACACAAACAAATTTCGCCGGTGCGGCACATGCAGCACAGCAGCCGCATGGCACCTGGACATCTACGGTGACAGTGCGGTGTATGCCGCAGTCCATTCCCTTCAACATCCGCTTTGATACCTCCTTGTCATATTTGTTAGTGCACCATTGTCTCTCAGTGATGGAGGACATCATCAAACTCATAAATTTTGTGAGAAAACTGAAAAAAAAATCTTGATTATATTACAAAAAAAAAAAAAACTAAAAAAAAAAACTTAATATATTTCTATTTTCCTCCATATCCATATTCTGCAGGGAAAACTAATTAATTTTGTGAGAATACAAAGGATATCTCTCTTTTCCTCGGAATTTGCTAAGAAAACTCACAAATTTACTAAGAAATATTGCTCGCCGCACGTGGGATGCACTGGATGAGTGAAGGCGCCCATAGCGATACATGATCTCGAAACCGTTGTGCGGCATTGCTGCCGTTACGATCTTGCTGGCAGTACAGCACGGTGTGATTGCCGGAACGGATACACTGCCGTTCAGGTCTCGTGTGAATACACTCATAAGAGTCAACGTAACGCTAAACCGTGCGGCATGTGGCGGACCGGCGAAAATCGTTCATGTGAAAGCAGCCTTAGATTGGAAGGATGAAAGAATAATGTGGAGATACTGGAATACAGAGAGGTGTGTAAGGATGAATGAATGAATGGTGTGAGAGTAAGTGGATAAAATGTGATGTATGTGGAGAGATGAGAAAATGATGTGATGTTGAGAAACGTGTCATTGGAACCAGAAGACACACCTGGGTTCCCAAGATTTTGGTGTATCCGTTCCAGTCGCTGTTTCCAGGCGGCGGGACGGAAGGTGGATCCTCTGGACAAACTGAAAAGGAAACAGAGGAACAGTAAAGAGACAAAGAGTTTGTTAATGATTGAACCAGTCAGTTAGTCAGTCATCTGATAAGTTAATCACCCTATCAACCATACTGCCATTTAATCAGCTATCCATTTAACAAGCCAGTTAATTAAACAGTTATCCAGCCAATTAGCCAATCAGCCAGCCAGTAAATCGCTCAGTCACTCATTAAGGTAACTAACTCTGCAGGAACCCACCAAGTCAGTCAAATAGACATTCAAACAATCGATCACTTATACAGTCACCAAGCATGCCACTTACCCAATCAGCAAGTCAGCCAGCCAACCAATCAACCCATCAGTCAGCCAAACAGCTAATCAAACAAGTAGCTAACCAGTCATCCAGTCACCCAGCCACACCACACCACACCACATTCATTTTTAGGGCAATATTCATAAACACTTCACTACTTTTAAAGGGTCTAGTACAAATTACACGAGTTTCTAAGACGTTTCTGTGATTATATGATAGATGAACGAGATTTCTATGTTATCAAACATTAGAGAATTTGGCTAATCACCTTTGTGGTCTTTGAAAATTTGAAAATAGTCGTGGTGAGAGAGCAAAGACTTAACACACACACACACACACACACACACACACACACACACACACACACACACACACACACACACAGATTTAGATAGATTTTATTGACTACAAAACATTGTTAACAAAATAAGGTATTAACATTAATTTGGTCCAAGTATATTTGAAACAGTACGATAATAGTATGTAGTGCATAACCCCAGTTGATACTTCAAGGAGAAAAGCAAGATACAAAATACAAACAACTACATGAACAAATAAAAACACAAGGAAAACACTCACACAAATAAAAACAAAAATAAATAAAAGAAACACACATCTTACCCTCATAGCACGCAAAGTCAGGCTCACTAAGAATCCAACCGTCCTCTAAGCAGGTTGCATTGACGATGGTGTTGCCTAGATCGGACTCCATCCCATCAGGACACTCATACAGGATTGCACTCTCGAGCCAGTAAGGAGTCGGGTCATGCAGGATGACAGCATTGTCAGGGACCTCCGAGGAATTCCCCCAAGGACACGCTGGAAGAGTAAAATGAAAAAAAATAAAGGTGAGAAGGATGAAGGCGTGGAGTGTGGGGTGAAGTTAAAGAAAGTGGAGGGTCAAAAGTTAAGTGAATGAAAGTGAGGTGGAAATAAAAAAAAAAAAAAGATGACGCAGCGTTGGGCGCTTGAATCCATCTTTCTTGTCACATGTTGGTAGCACAGCGTAGCTATTTGCCTTCAGCCCTTGCCTGATAACCACTTACTTTAACTAATAATTAGGCTGGGCTGAGTGTGCGCACAAAATAACATTTGTGAACACAAAGTTCCAGGCTTTTTACTAAACAAAACGTAAGTGCATAAGCTTTAATCACTCCGGCACCCGAACACCTCGTGACCGTGACCCCACGCCCTTTACTTGACCACTCTCTACAACGAGAGGAGGGAGGGAAAATAAAATGGCTGTGTTGGAAACATGTGATAAGAAAGATGGATTTAAGCGGTAAACGCCGCGACAATCTTTTTATTCTTACCAAAAATGTTGCCGACACAGCGTAGCTATGTATGAGAAAAGGATGGCGGGAGGTGTAGAGGGCGGTGAAAAAAGAAAGCAGCACGGAAACCCAAGCAATCCCAGCAAAGTGAATTACTTATATTGAACACATTTTTTACCGAGAGAGGAAGCCAATCTTGTATCATGTCATGTTAGGTAACCAGTATTTTGGATGAAGTACATAGCAAAACTCAGCAGGTTCCTTAGTAATTCATGTATGTTTTATTCGACAATGCACAGCCAAATTCCTAGGTATTAAAAAATAACATTTCAACATCCAAACACTAAAGGAAAATACCTTTGTAAAGAATCTCTCACTCCCCCTTCCTGATTACACAGGTGCAAGATGATGAACTCCTATTGCAACACATGGTAGTGGAACCACCGTATGAAAGAGTTAGCAGGAGCGAAAAGATGATGTGAAGGCCCAACCCCCCAAGGTCCATGATCCCATCCAGCGAGTGGGTTTGTGGGACAGCAAGTGAAGCCGCAACTCTTCAGATACTGTGCGCTCTCGGTGTGTAGCCCGGGTCGGCGTTCCCGATAACCTGGCAAAACAGACAAGCCAGAGACCTAGCCTGGAGTGCCGTTCAAGACCTGGAGTTATTTATTTCGTTGTGGCCCTTATGTATTCGTGTAGAGCGTGGACCAAACACAACAGGTGCGATGCTGAAGGATAGAACCTTGAGCTAGGGAATCGAGCAGGGCGTCTGCTTGCTCGCTCTCGACGAGAAAGGAGGTGGATGGAGCTAATATCATCCCCTTCATGTCGTCCTCGAAAGACGTGAAACTTGCGCGTCTTGTAAGAACAGCGAGTTGGGACGCTCTGTAACCTGTGGCCAAAGCAATTAAGAAGACCGCCCTTTGCAATAGCAGGTTCTCACTCATTTGGACAGTCCCCTCAAAAGTGAGATGCTGGAGCACACGGTGTAGGTACCACATCGGGGCTGCTGGTCTTCCCAGTACCCGTCTTGCGCGGATTCCCGTTCTCAGTAGTGTCAGAGCTCTCTCGTCCACTGGTATGTTGAATCTAAAGTAGAGAGGGTCAGCAAGTGGCGCGTACTGCGTCGAAATGGTCGTCGGAGCCCATTATTTTTTATTAGCCAGCCATGCAAGGAAGTCCAAGACCACTGTTGGTGAAAACCTGGTAATCGCACGCTGATACAGGAGATCGTGAAACGTCTGCAAGCAGGACTCATATTGTCGAACTGACGAGGTTCTTGAGCGCCATGAGATGGTGTTCACCACCTGAATTGCTTAACTAGGACACCACAGAAACTCCACGCCAAAATGACATCTACAATGATGCTGACAGACTGCTGACAAGGCAGGCTGAACTCAGGAGAAGGGGATGAGGACACCACCTAATGTTAAGGGTGTATTTAGGGTGAAGTTCGCAGTTCGACCTGGCAGCACTGCACCCGGCTCAATAGGTCCAGTCCACACCGCGATTCTGAAGATGGTTCCCCACCGAAGTCGAAGGCACAGAGGAAATGCATGCGTGGGTATAATGCCCCATGTACGTACGTACGTATGTATGTATGTATGTATGTAGACTCAATTCTCAAGATGTCCCTGGCGAGATGGGGCTCCATGTCAGCGAGGACAGGGATGTACTTCAGGAGACTCATGGTGATGTGTGTAGATTCGATGATGTGGGTGATGTGACATGGGAATCCGAATCCAAATCATGTTAGATAAAGGGGAGAGAAAATAAGGTTAGACAGTAAGAAGAAAAGTCAAAGAAATACAGAAAATAGTAGGAGAATAAAAGTTGCTGGGTGGACCACTTGCTATTGTTGAATTATATGATATCTTTCTTGTCACCTTGGTTAGTCTTGATTGTCTTACCGCAGATGTTGTTTGCTGAAATTCTTGTGTCTATTGTTAGCTCGTCAGGTCGGTTGACGGGATGGAGGACTGGTGATTCTGGAGACTTGTTCTTGGTGGTGTTTACTTTCCTCCTTTTCTTCCTCTGGATCGTCCAACCCTGGTCTCCAGCTGGAGAGGGAGAGAGAGGCAGTTCTAGGCTTGCGCACGTCACTGGGGTTTCCATGCGGCTGTACTGGGGAGAGCCTTCATTACTGCCATCTACATTCACGATCTCTTTCTCCTCATCTTCGTCTTCGTCACTTCCGTGGTCTTCTTCCATGGGAGCAATGGTGGCCGTTGCTTCTTCCTCTTCTATTACTTCTTTGGACTTATGGCCTTCAAGGCAGGGTTGAGTCTTCCCCTGCTTGACCTAGCGCTCACTTAATTGCTTGCGGTGACGAGTTGGAGATGTCCTCATAAGAGTGGAGCGGAGAAAACCTTGGTCAGAACTTCTATTGTCTGGAGACCATTGTGCTGGAGGAGAAGTAGTATTAGCCCTTGCAAGCGATGATGGTCATTCCCCGCAAGAACCTTGGCGGTGTATATGCAGACCATGACCTTGGCCTCCATATCTTCTTCACATGCCCGGGCTTGTGTTCTTTTACCAGGTACCCCATGGGAGGGTGTTGCTGCTCCTCTTCCTTTCTCTGGCCACAGGTCCCTTACCTTCCTGATGGACTGTTAAAAAAAGTTTTCTCCTCGAGGAAGACGTCTCCTCGGTGACCGTATTAAACCTTAAATGTGTACAACCACATCCTTTCCCGTCAGGTTGTCTGCAATGAAGCAAAGCCTCTCCTGAAGTTGTACCATTTTACGGTGCCTTGGTGATACTCAAGAGAGAACTTCTTTGTGTGCTGTCTGCTCTGTGTGTTTTTATGTGACATGGAAAAACGCTTGGGACCGCTATATATACCTCTTGCGTCGCCAAGCGAATACAGGGCATCATTGCACGTTTGTCAAATGCGTCTATTTCAACATCGTTTGACATCGTCCGACATCGTTCGACATCGTTAGCGTAGCATACGTTGTCGCAAACCAAGAAAATTTGAAAATTCTGGTTGTTCCCATTTCCTTTGGTACGTCGTATGTCATCATACGAGACTCATACGTCATCATACGTCTAGGATCCGATGTCGTATGTCCTTCGTTTTGCATGTCCTTCTTGTACTGAAATGCTTCCAATCGTTACGACAGTCGAATGTAGTCACAGAAAAATTACCTTTACGACCTTCGGGAGCGTCGTAGTAAAAAAAAAAAAAAAAAAAACCTGTAGTGTGACCCCAGCATAAAGGTCAAGAAATATTGTTTTCTATTTTTAATGACAGCTCTAGACTCTTTATCAAAAGTGCTAACTAAACTTTACTGGCGAGAGAGATAGCACATAATTTTGGCATGCTCACAGGAAATCATCAGCAAAGGACTAGGGTGGAGGCCGTGATGTGTCTAGTCTGTAAAAGTGACAAAGTGTGATTAGACTAACTGACTGGCAAGCGTTTGTGTAGAGTGCGATGTTATGGTGATGAGCCTTAACTTCCATTTACCGCTTCTATAACATTTTATTAGGAATCTGAAGATATCATCACAATCAGAAGATTTTGTTCTACAATATGGAATAGTTTATTTTAATAACTGCTAAGTTACTGAGAATTGTTGCAATAAATTAAGAGTTAAAAACAATAGACACTATTTTTTCAATTCAATTCATCATATTTCAGTTAATTATCTATTTGAAAAGGTTTTCATATGATGCTTAGATTCAGCAATCATTCCTGAGTGTAACGATATGAAATAAAATGTATTCAGTAAAGTATGAAATGATATATGACCCAAAATATGAAAGAGATAGAGAATTATGCCAGCCTAAGTGACGGGTTGATGTGAAAAACCCCCTTTGACACACGTCAAGTAATAGTTTTCTATGGGCTTAGCTTCATCTCTTCTGACCATCCCCAACACGCTTGATTGCCCTGGTTCGATTGGTAGCTCCAAGCCACATGTGACGCCTCTGTTGCCACTGAGAGAGACGGGACAGATGATAGCCACTTTAACCGCTGACGTAAGACACCGAGTCTGAGCCGAGGACGCAGGAACAGGTGCAGTGTGGGAGAAATAGGTTGGGGGCAGTCCCGGGATACCGCTGTGATGACCTCCCTTTCTGTGTTTGAGGCGGCCTAGCGAAAGAGTGGTTGCAGTAAAGTTTAACGTGAAGCAAAAGCGTGTGATAGAAGTAAGCCCTGAACACCTGGCAGAGGATGTGCCGGGCGTTGTCTGGGGCGACCGTAAGGGTACACTTCTCTATCTTGAGCCAAGAAAGCCTTTGCGTGAGGGTAATGGTGGACTTAACCATGTTCATGAGGATCAACATGTCCGCCAGCTCCCCCAGGGATTTCTGAACACTACCCACTACATCCTCCTTGGTGGGAGCATGTATCAGCTAAGTCGTCTAGACACATACATGAGAGTAGGGACTCCCACGTCCACCAGACGGGTCGCCACTTCTCCTAAGAGAGTCCTAAAGGGTGCCTAGTTATCTGGAACGTCTCCCACCCTATCTGGAATGCCAAAAAGCGGAAAACCAAGGATGGATGAGGACATGACAGCAAACGTCATAAAGGTCCAGGGATGTCATCTAGGACCCCTCCGTAACGCTGTTCGGATCTGAGCGACTGTCACAATCTTCACCCTCAAGGGTTCCAAGAATTTGTTTAGTGTGCTCATATCCATGAAAAGCCTCGTCTTGTCCTGGTCCTTCCTTGGCACCATAAACAAACATGACAGGAAGACTTTTCTTGACCCTCGTTCTATTACATCTCTTTCTTCCGCAACTCCAGGGGGTGGGGAAGGACAGATGGTAACCACTTTTGATGACTCAGGAGGACAACGTAGCAGTGATTGTTTGGGCCACGGCCAGCTGAGTTCCTGCAGGATTACTCGAGCTACCAACCGTGTTTTGACCAGGAGTGGCTCCAGCACAAGAGGCATCCAGGGACAGTGGCCTCAGATCGCCTTCAGTTTGTTGCTAACATACTGCCTGGTCAGTACTCTGAACCTGTGTTAATAGGGATGGCATCTTCGAAAGGGCTGCTGGTTGGCCTGCCTCAGAGTAGGATAGGGAACCTGCCTCGCTAAGGTATCCCGTGTAGATATATGAGGCCATCTGTGTGGAGCTTGCTCCGGAGGCCTCCCAAAAGGGGCTGCCGAATATGTCTTCTCATGAGAAGCTGGCACTTGCATAACATGAGGCTGTGCTGCCATGATCCGTTCCGTTACCTCCTCGGCAAAGAAGGTGGGTGACAAAGGAGTTACTTGCCCTATAGCCTATCGACTGGACTCGGTTAACGAGGCAGCAGCAGCCCTTCTCGCCTTTCTCCGGAGAGGCATGTCATAGGCCGCCATCCTCACCATGCCTTCTGAGTCCATTGAGCAGGCCAGCAGCATATCCTCTAATTGTTGTGCTGAGATGGTGTAGAACAAGGAGCTAAACAAGCGAAGCTACTCGCGAAGTAGGGACGCTGTAGCTACCATCGACAGAGAATGGTCCATATCCTGCTTAGTGTGGGTTTCTGCTGACATCAGATGGGGTTCCAGATACTTCAACTGATAGGGAACCGATGTTACTCTTGACTTATGCCAAAGGCATTCCCAGAGACCGGTATGGGCGATGTCTCCACTGAATCGAATCCGAAACGAAGGTGCAACAACAACTTTGGGTGGTCCTGCACTTTCACAAAGAGGCCAAGATGTCCAGGAGTTTACCTTTCGAGTTGAACGGTTGGTAATGGCACTCTGGAAGGCACAAACCTGGGAGATCATCCACTCTGTCTGTGGTTGTCAACTCACAAAGGTCCAACGCTGGATTTTTCAACAAGGTTCCGATAGAGTCTAGTGTTGTAGATGTCAAGACCTTCAAAGAACCAGCCGATGAATGGGAGAGGGGTTTCACCCTGTAGAATATTTCTATTCTACCTTACCTTCCACCAACCACTATACATGAGTACTTTGTTCACTAAAATCAAACAGAAAATACAGCAAAACTCTACGTAATAAAACCAGATCTTCACCACCACGTTAAAAAAAAAAAAAAAAAAAAAACGAGAATGATCTACATTCACTGCCAAATATAAAAAAAATCTACCTGTATCCAGAAAAAAAACCAACAATTCACACCTGACTTACCTATCCTGCAGATGAGAATGTCCGGGTCCACGTACGTCCAGTTCCCGTCACTCTCGCAGGTTAAACTGAAGGAGGAGTTGAAGTCCCCGAAGGTGTAGTTCATGGGACACGTGAGATTGACCTTCAGGAGAGAAAGACGCGGTGACAAGAGCGAGTCGAATATTTGGAGTTTTGTAGTGGAGAGTTGAAGTAATGGAATATGAAGTAGTGTAGAAGGATGAATATGGGAAATCTTAGGCTATTTTCACACGAAAGATTTTCACCGATGCGGCACATGCAGCACGGCAGCCGCATGGCACCTGGAGATCTACGGTGACAATGCAGTGTCTGCCGCAGTCTTTTCCTTTCAATATCTGCTTCGATATCTTCTTGCTATATAGGACATCATAAAACTCACAAATCTAGTGATAAAACTGAAAAAAAATGTATTCTTGGTTATATTGCTGGGAAAACTCAGAAAAAAGGAAATATTACGATATTTCTATTTTCTTCCATATTTTGCTATGAAAATTAATTAATTATGTGAAAAAACTAAAGATATCTCTGTTTTCCTCGGAATTTTACTAAGAAAACTCACAAATTTACTAAGAAATATTGCTCGCCGCACGTGGGATGCACTGGATGAGTGAAGGCGCCCATAGCGATACATGATCTCGAAACCGTTGTGCGGCATTGCTGCCGTTACGATCTTGCTGGCAGTACAGCACGGTGTGATTGCCGGAACGGATACACTGCCGTTCAGGTCTCGTGTGAATACACTCATAAGAGTCAACGTAACGCTAAACCGTGCGGCATGTGGCGGACCGGCGAAAATCGTTCATGTGAAAGCAGCCTTAGATTGGAAGGATGAAAGAATAATGTGGAGATACTGGAATACAGAGAGGTGTGTAAGGATGAATGAATGAATGGTGTGAGAGTAAGTGGATAAAATGTGATGTATGTGGAGAGATGAGAAAATGATGTGGATGTGCTGGAATATGGAGTAACGTGGAAGGATGACAGAATAATGTAAGAGTGAGTGGACGAAATGTGAAAAAATGTATATTATTCCATTAGCCCTCGCAACAGCTCAGGTTAAGTGACACCGCTAGGATTAACGGGAGAACACTAGATCTCACACCGGGCAACTAGATTTACCAAGGATTCGAACACGAACCGCCTTAACCAACTACGCCACCAAACCCAGACGATATGTGAAGTATGAGGAAGGATGAGGGAATGATATGTGTCACTGGAACCAGCAGACACACCTGGGTTCCGAAGAGTCTGGTGTATCCATCCCAGTCGCTGCTTCCAGGCGGTGGGACAGAAGGTGGATCCTCTGGGCAAACTGGAAGGGAAGCAGAGGAAGAGTAAAGAGGCAAGAGTTTGTTAATTATTGAGTCAGTCAGTTAGTCAGTCATCCTGTAATTTAATCGTCCTATCAACCATTCTGCCATTTAATCAATCATCCAGATAACTAGCCAGTTAATTAAACAGTTATCCAGCCAGTCAGTCAATCAGCCAGCCAGTGAATCACTCTGTCACTCTTTAAGGTAACTAAGTCAGTCAAATAGACATTCAGACAATCATCCACTTATCCATTCAGCCAGCGTGCTACTTATACCCAAACCAACCAACTAGCAAGTCAGCCAGCCAACCAATCAACCTATTAGTGAGCCAAACAGGTATTCAAACAAGTAGCTAACCAGTCACCCAGCCACATCACACCACACCACACCACACCACACCACACCACATCACAATTATTTTTTGGGCAATATTCATAAACACTTCACTACTTTTTAAAGGGTCTAGTTCAAGTTACAAGAACATCTAAGGCGTTTCTATGTTTCTAATGATTGATGAACGCGATTTCTACATTATGAACAGGCGAAATACTTGAAAATTTGGCTAATCATCTTTGTGGTCTTCGAAACTTTGAGAATAGTCGTGGTGAGAGAGCAAAGACTTACACACACACACACACACACACACACACACACACACAGATATCGATAGATTATATTGACTACAAAACATTACTAACAAAATACGGTATTGACATTGAATTGGTCCAAGTGTAGCGGGTACGGTGAACGAAAGCCAACAGAAGTGATGGAGTTTTCTGGACAGCAGCAGTGAACACAGTATATACAAAAAAAGTGGTGTGGTCGAGTTGGCTGCGATGTGTAGTCTTGTTGAAGTTCAAAAGAGGCAGTTTTGGACAACTCCTGGGTCACCCTTCTTTTGTATATACTGTGTTCACTGCTGCTGTCCAATAAAATGCATCACTTCTGTTGGCTTTCGTTCACCGTACCCGCTACACAAGTATATATGAAGCTGTACCATAATAGTATGTAGTGCATAACCCCAGTTGATACTTCAAGGAGAAAAGCAAGATACAAAATACAAATAACTATATCAACAGACAAAAACACAAGAAACACACTCTCATAAATAAAAACAAAAATGGAAAAAAAAAATCTTACCTGTATAGCACGCAAAGTCAGGCTCACTAAGAATCCAACCGTCCTCTAAGCAGGTTGCATTGACAGTGGTGTTGCCTTGAACGGACTCCATCCCATCAGGACACTCATACAGGATCACACTCTCGAGCCAGTAAGCAGTCGGGTCATGCAGGATGATAGCATTGTCAGGGACCTCCGAGGAATTCCCCCAAGGACACACTGGAAGAGTAGGATGAGAAAAATAAAGATGAGAAGAATGAAGGAGTGGAGTGTGGGGTGAAGTTAGAGAGAGGATGGTCAAAAGTTAAGTGAAGGGATGGAAGAGACATGTGGTGGTGGGTAAGTGAATGAAAGTGAGGTGGAAAATGACTTAGTTGGTATTGGATTAAAAATGATACAACAAGAGGTGTTCTGCTGCGGCAAGTGGTGTGCTGTGTAGTGTGAAGAAAAAGGGAAGGAAGGGGAAAATGGTAATGAAGAGAGAGAGAGAGAGAGAGAGAGAGAGAGAGAGAGAGAGAGAGAGAGAGAGAGAGAGAGAGAGATCAAAGACAGAAAAACAGAGAGAAAGACCAAAGGGAAGGAAAACGACGAATCAACAACCTGAAAAGAAACTCGAAAGAAAAACACACGAATGAGAACAAAAATACAGCAAAGTTGCAGACATGAAACCCAAAACACCGATCACATTTTATCAACGCCTCAGAAAAGAAAAAGAAAAACAAGTAAAAAAACAATGAAAACTCACACATTAGTAAACAACTCTGATTTAGACTTTTCACAGATGTATTGTGTGTGTGTGTGTGTGTGTGTGTGTGTGTGTGTGTGTGTGTGTGTGTGTGTGTGTGTGTGTGTGTGTGTGTGTGTGTGTATATATATATATATATATATATATATATATATATATATATATATATATATATATATATATATATATATATATATATATATATATATATATATATATATATATACATATACATATACAGCTAAAATCAAAGGGTGCTGACAGCTTACACCTCACTACAGGGATGCTGAGATCAGAAAAGGTTAAGAAACGCTGATTCAATATCAATTTAATGGCATCCAACAGCTTAACGACCTCACTCACAACAAGCACAGGTAAGTGACTCACGTTCCCGACAGGTGAGGAAGGAGGCGCTGACCTGCGTCCACTCCTCGTCCTCCTCGCAGGTGATGGTCACGGTGTCACTCAGGTCAGGGAAGGTGTGGTTTGTTGGGCAGCTCATGTTGATCTTTGGAACGTCAAGTGAAGGGAAGCGATTAAAATATCTCTTGCCACAACAACCAAGGTCATATGGCGCCGAAATGTATTTAAGTAAATGATAAATAGACAAACGAAGACAAACGTGTGAAGTGAGTGGTAGGAAAACAGAAATTGAGGGAACGTACTTTATTTCCTAACGTTGCGGTTACAATTCAGTTCATTCTCTCTCTCTGAAGGTGTTTTTTTTTTTTTTCTTTGTGATATACGTTAGAAAGTAAAGTGCCTCGCCTCAACTTCTCTCCCTACCACTCACTTTACATACAAATAGCTAAACATAATTGCATACAAACACTGGTAACGATAAAATGGAAGGCAAAAATGAGGAAAATAAGATATATTTCAAATGTATGAGACTCAAAATACTAAAAAAAAAATACTACAAAGAGCACGGGATCTGACTGTACGAATTGCAAGTGAGGGACTGCTATTAATCTTGGGAGAGAAAGGAGATGTCTGTAAAGATGTATATCAAAGGTGTAATTAGAGATGTAAAGGAGGTATTTGTAAAACTGTACAGGAGAGAAAAGCGTACAGGTATAATTAAAGGTGTAGATGTAAAGAGAGGTATTTGTAAAGCTGTACAGGAGTAAAAAGCTGCGTTTACAAAAAGTGTACAGGTATAACTAAAGCTGTAAAGGAGAGAAAAGGCAGTACTTGTAAAGGTGCACAGGTATGGAGGTCGTGTCCCATGACTGCTATCAGGTGAGGAAAAGGTCACAGGTAAAAATTTAAAGGGAATAATTGCAGGTTACTGATGATAGAGAGGTAATACAGAGTGACAGGTGAAGCAGACACAGACAACACTGACAGGTAGATGATAACACGTAACACTTTTTTTTTTTTTTTTTTTGTATACCATGTGGGCTTTTCACGGGAATTTCTGGGCTAAAGGGGATACTTATTAAGGGTACCTCCTATTTCAAAGCCCACCCGCTAGGAAACCGTTGCCCCGAGTGAGGAAGCCCAACCTACACTCAGACCGTAGACAGGATTCGAACCCGTGCGCTTGGAGACCCCTCGGATCCCAAAGCACGCACGGATCCACTGTACCACGGCGGCCCCTTGACAGATAAGGAGAATAACACTTAACAGAAGAAGACAGGTGACGAAATTAAGCAACAGGTGAACATGAAACAGGTAAGAAATAACAAAGATAACAAAAGATAACAAAGCTACGCGGGTGACGGGATTAAAGAACGAGTGAGTGGAAAAATTATATAGGATGAAATAGATCATAAAAAAAAAAAATCTTACTCATACACATGTTTTAATAAAGTGGAGCGGAGGAAGTGTCAACAAGCGATACAAGGAAGAAGTGCGTGTAATTTTTAGATTCCGTACTTAGAGAAACGTAACAACACTGACGCAACCAAGCTCCGGAGGGAAAGTGATCCAGACTGGGTGAAAAACAACGGGGTCGAAGCTGAGAAAGAGAGAGAGAGAGAGAGAGAGAGAGAGAGAGAGAGAGAGAGAGAGAGAGAGAGAGACAGACAGACAGACAGACAGACAGACAGACAGACAGACAGACAGACAGACAGAGACAGAGACAGAGACAGAGACAGAGACACAGACACAGACAGAGACAGACAGAGACAGACAGAGATAATGACAAAGAGAAAAACAGAGAAAAACAAAACATAAACCCTCAAAAAGTCAATGAATAAATCTGAATGAGTCGATAGCAAAGTAAAAAGAAGACACAATGAATTTATGAATGAAAGAGACGCAGGCAAATTTATGAATGGGAAGGATAGTTGAAAGCAGTGAGTGACATTAAAGAGTTGGTGGCACGTGTAGTCCTGATGGGTTCTTGCAGCTTCCCTTGTTTTTGTATGTTCTTATGCTCTCAGAGGAGGGATTACTTGTCGGAAAGAGCTGATGGAAGAAGAGCTGGAGGAGGACAAGGAGAGAAGTGTATCGTTGGAAAATATAAAAGAGGAACGGAATGTAATGATGGAATTTCTTCTTTTCATCTTTTCATGGAGAGTTAGCTAATAAAAAGGTAGGGGAGGGAGCGGGAGGGATTACTTACAAGGGAGAACTGTGGGAGAAAGAGAGGCAGAAGAATACAATGACAGAAGAGCATGTTAGGCTGGAATTTCTTTATCAATTTTTTTTATCACTGTGAAATAACGAAAAGAAAAGAGAGAGAGAGGTTACTTACAAGGGAGAATTAAGGCAGAAAGAGAGCTAGAAGAATATAGTAAGAGAAGTGCGAATGCCCATTGTTTTTATCACGGAAAAGTTGACGAAAAGAAAGAAAAGGAATTACTGGCGAGGGAGAAATGAGGGAGGAAGAGAGGTAGAGGAAGACAGTGGGAAAACTTCAGGTAATATTGGAATTTCGTATCATTATTTCTATCACTGAAAGTTAACAAAAAAAAAAAGAAGAAGAGAAATTACAAGGGAGAACTGACAGGAAAAAGAGAGGAGAGGTAGAGAAAGATAGTGAGAGAAGCGCAGTGTGTTGAAGATATACAGAGGGAAGGAAAGTAACGTTGCCATCTTCCCATCCCTTACTGAGAGTTGAAGGAAAGGAGAGACATTGCTTCTGGGAGAGCTGACGGAAAATGAAGAAGAAGCTGCCACAAAGGAGGTCAGGATGGAGGAGAAACAAAAGGAAAGTCACATCATGGTCGCTGGTATAACGTGACAGTCAGATAAGGTAAGGCAAGGTAAGGTAACGTAAGATAAGGTAACGTAAAACAAGATGAAATAAATTAAGGTAAGGTGAGGTGAGGTAACAAAATATAATACGATAAAGTAAGGTAAGATATTGTCAAGCAACGTAAGATAAGATAAAATAAGGTAAGGTAAGGTAAATTAAGGCAAAGTAAGATATGAATTAAATAAGGTATAGTTATGTAAGGTAAGGTACGATTAGGTAAGTTAAGGTAAGGAAGGAAAGTCAAAAAAAAAAAAAGGAAAGGAAAAGTTAGATTATGTAAGATCAGGTTAGGCAAGATTGTGTAAGGTGAGGTGAATTAAGCTAATGGACACTGTTACGGTTTTCAAGAATATTTTTATGATCTTAGTGACAGCTTAACAAGAACTCTACATCACCAGCAAACACACACACACACACACACACACACACACACACACACACACACACACACACACACACACACACACACACACACACACGATAACACAACTAATCTTCCCTGTGATCTGAGAACATTCTTAACAGGAGAAAGAAACACTGAGGAATAAAAATCTGAAACAGACACTCACACAGACAGACAGACGGTGGACAAAGACAGCAACACAACATTAAGTAAACGTGAACCAATAATTACACACGAATTACAAAACAACAAACACTCTTTCTAGGAATTTCAAACCATTTAATAAGTCTGTCCCTCTCATAACTTCATCCTCCAATCTCACAAACTGCCACAGGGGGAAACACAGCGACCTTGAGGCAAAGAAAGACACACTCCTGCCCCTAAAAACCATAAGCTTCACAACATTCATCACAGCCCCGGAGGAAGGCACAAGGTAATCCTGTGAGTGATGGATGAGCATTGTTAAAAAGAAAACGAAACAGATAAAAACAAAAACGAAGGATATGTAAATGTTTGCCAGAGAGAGAGAGAGAGAGAGAGAGAGAGAGAGAGAGGTGGGGTTGAGGGGAGTAATGTGGCAAACATGCTTATAAAGAAAATATGTTGACTTGAGAGGAAAACAGAAGGAAAACAGCACTGGAAGACAAACAGGCAAACATGTATACAAACAGATAGACAGACACACAGACAGAAAGACGGGTAAACAGCTTACCTGCGTCCCCACGACCCTGGAGGAGCAATCCCAGGTGGAGGTCATGTTGTCGACGGCCGGAGGAGGATCGCCATGACACACTAACACACACACACACACACACACACACACACACAAAGATGAAGAAAAAACATTAGTGTTGTGATCAAAGCTGCACAATATAAAGACAAATAAAGTTAAGCAAACACATTTTACATTATTATAAAAAAACTGTGTAACTCAGAGAGAGAGAGAGAGAGAGAGAGAGAGAGAGAGAGAGAGAGAGAGAGAGAGAGAGAGTGTGTGTGTGTGATGATGTGGATAACTCACGACGATAACAGTCCAGGGGCTCCACGTACGTCCAGTTGTAATCCACCCCACAGGACACCTCCACCATGCTGACCGCTATGTCACCCATCTGAAGGAGGCGACGAAGGTGCAGCGTGAGTCTTTTGGAAGCATATGGAGTGACAGACAGACAGACAGACAGACAAATAGATAAACAAATAGAGAACCAGGGAGACTCACCGCATTAGAAATAAGAGACAGAAAGCTAGATAAAAAAGACACACGGACTAACAGACAGACAGACAGAAAAACAGACAGAGATCCAGGATTACTGAGCACTTTAGAACAGACAGATAGAAACCTAGACAGACAGACATACAAAGACAGAACCAGAAAGAGATGGAGAAAGTCTGATGCGATTAAACAGACACGCAGAGAGACAGATAAAGACACACAACAAAGAAAAACTAGGAAAATATAAACTATTAACATTAACCCCTTCAGTACCATGACACGTTTCCATATTCATTCTGCTTACTATTTGGTGATTTTATACTACAACTTCAGAAACTCATGTGGGGGATTAAAATAGTGAAGACTGTGGTCATTAATCTTTTGACCTCCATAGACCCTTCCTGATGTCAATAAAATGGTCTAATCGTACACAAATCTCGAGGTAAAAATGCGTCTCACTACTGAAGAAGTTAATTTTCTTTCTGAGTATCTGCCATGAAGAAGAAATCAAGAAAACTCAAGAAAATCCAATCTTTTCACAACCTACCTACTGGGACGAAACGTAGTAACTATTAACATTTCAACACTTTTTCATTCTTTCTGAGTAGCTGCCATGAGGAAAAAATCAAGAAAATTCAAGAAAACTAAAAAAAACTAAGAAAATCCAATCTTTTCACCTGCTGGGCCGGAACGAAGTAATCTGGATCACAGGTATACTGCAGAACAATTCCTACGCTGTAATTACCTTCCCCCTGTATCATGTTGGCCCCGGGAGTTGGAGGGGGCTCTGCACACCCTGCAGGAGAGAAAGGTATGAGGAAGAGGTGAAGGAAGGTGTCAGGGGAGAAGGAAGGTGTGAGGAAGGGGTGAGGATGGAAGATAGGAAGATAAGGTGTGGCTGATAGCATGTGGAAAGGAGGAGGAGGAGGAGGAGGAGGAGGAGGAGGAGGAGGAAATAACTAAAAAGAAAGGGAAGGAAAAGAAGAGGAAAAGCAGCAACAACAACAGCAACAACAACAACAAATATACATACATACATACATACATACATACATACATACTATATACAAGCGCACATACAACAGCAAGACAGACAGACAGAGAGAGAGAGAGAGAGAGAGAGAGAGAGAGAGAAGAGGATAATAGCAATAACGACAAAGGATAATGATGACGATAATACCACAAACAAAAGCTAAACAAGAGGATTAGAGAAAATGCCCCGATAAAAGGAAAAGAAAGAAATAAAAGACGCAATTAAAGAAAGAAGAAAGAAGAGAGAGAAAAAAAACAACAAACGACCCTTTATTCTTTACTCGGCTTTATTGAAATCGCAGAAGAAATTAGAGAAAGACAAAAAATAAAAGAAAAAAAAAAAGACTCCTTGAAATGAAAAAAAGAAGAGGAAGAGGAAACAAAAAATAAATAGAAATATAAAAATACCCTTTCACCTTCACTCACTCTCTCCTTCACCATCTTCACCTTCACTCACTCACTCTTTCACCATCTTCACCTTCACTCACTCTCTCCTTCACCATCTTCACCTTCACTCACTCTCTCCTTCACCATCTTCACCTTCACTCACTCACTCCTTCACCATCTTCACCTTCACTCACTCTCTCCTTCACCATCTTCACCTTCACTCACTCTCTCCTTCACCATCTTCACCTTCACTCACTCACTCCTTCACCATCTTACCTTCATAGCAGAAACGCTCCTCCCATCCTGACGAAGTGCACCGGAGCTCACCATCCTGCTCACCATGCAGTATGTGATGAGGAAAGCACGTCACACTAACAACATCATTCACCATCCAAAGTTGTGTAGCATTCCAGTTGGTCGTGCCATTTTCAACTGACGGTTCCCCTTGACAAACTGCGAGAGAGAAGTCAAAATGCAGGCCGTATAGAGGAGGAGGTGACAGGGTAGAGAGGGAGGGAAGGAGGGAAGAGTGGTCGATGCAGAGGAGGGATGAAGGAGGAAAGTGACGGAGGGAAAAGAAGAGGAAGGGAAGGGAAAAATCAGAGAGACTTAAGTTTAGCAAAGCGGCGAGAGGTGAAACGCTACTTAATGGTGGTTTGAAGTGGCGAGGAGGGCAATAACCGAGAGAGAGAGAGAGAGAGAGAGAGAGAGAGAGAGAGAGAGAGAGAAAGTGACGGAGATGGTAAACAATGGCAAATTAACATAGATAGGTGAAAGAAAAGAAGTGATGCAGAAAATAGGAATACAAAAATATAATAGACAGAGTAACGAACACAAATGATGATAATGAATATATGAATAAACAGAGAGAGAGAAAAAAAAAAGTGGCGGAGATGGCAAACAAAAAAAGAGGTGGAAAGAAAATAAATGATCAAAAAATGGAAATAAGAAAGAACACTAAACAGAGGATAATGAATATGTAAATAAAACACAGAGAGAGAAAAAAAAAAGTGACGAAGATGGCACACAATGAACAATAGACAAAAAGGGGCAAAAAGAAAGGAAGTGATCAATGAAATAGTAACATAAAAGAATAATAGAGGAATGAATAAATAAAGAATGATGGTAATGAATATATAAATAAACAAAGAGAAAAAAAAAGTGACCGAGATGGCAAAGAAATAAATGAACTGAAAAGAAAAAAAATAATAATGAAATAGGAATATAAAAGAATATTAGACAGAGAAAAAAATTGAATAAAAAAGAAAACAAAGAATATGTATATAAACACAAACAGGGAGACAAACTAACAGATAAAATCATACAGAGACATACACTGGACACACACTGATAAAAAAAAATGAATTAAAATGTTTCTGTATGGGTGAATCCTTGTTAATTCCAGAGAGAGAGAGAGAGAGAGAGAGAGAGAGAGAGAGAGAGAGAGAGAGAGATGAAAAGATCCCACGTGAATCACCAATAGCCCACGCCTCGACGCATCTCAGAAAAGCAGACCCCACATTCCACGAACGTAAACAGGAAGACATGTAGCCCAGCCCTCGTTCCTCGCCTGAAAGTTAGCGTGCGGCTCATGACAGGCTTATGAGCGGCTTAAGGAAGGGGAAGGAAAGTCTGCCGAGCTGCTACCATCAATCTCAAGTCGGATTCTTATCGAGGGCACGAGTTATAAGCCGAGGGGAGGAGAGAGAGAGAGAGAGAGAGAGAGAGAGAGAGAGAGAGAGAGAGAGAGAGAGAGAGATAAGCGAGAAAAGCAAGGACACACGAGTTCATCTTAAAACACATCGTCATTCTATCTTCATTTCTTTTTAACTTTTTCCTGCTAAACATTTCCCCATTTCAGTTACTCTTCTCTAGCTAACCTAACTCACCTAACCCAACCTAATTTAACCTAACCTAACCTAAATGAATGTAACCCAACTTAATCTAATCCAATCTAACCCAATCCAACCTAACCTAACGCAACCTCATCTCTAACCTAATCTACCCTAATTAATAGATTGCACGGTATGTTGTTGCGGCTTTTAAGTGTTTTTATGACTTTGTGTATCTATCTATCTATATAACAGTGACAGATTAACAAGTATATACTCCACAGCATTAACACACAAAAAACACTATTTAGCTATCTATCTATCTGTCTATATAACAGTGACAGTTTAACAAGTATAACACTGAGAGTTTAACACACACACAGTAAAAAAAAAAAAAAACTATCTATCTATCTATCTATCTGTCTATCTATATAACAGTGGCAGTTTAACAAGCGTTCCACACCATTAACACGGCAAAGCACTGCTGAGAACCTGGCTAAAAATGACAACCTTCGCAATCAGTATGAAAGAGCAAGAAGGGCAGTGAAGAACAGGCGAGCGTCACTTACCATCGCAGGGCTTCAGCTGAACAGGTTGCAATGAATACCCATCGCCTTCAGGGTTCTCGGAGCAGGTGATGGTTTGATTAACTTGTCCCTCCGCCGTCATCATCCCCGGGGGGCACGTGTAGGTGATGGTGCCGTCTAGGAAGCGGATATCCTCATCACTGGTGGAGTTCTTGAGGTCGTGCGCTGAAGGAATCTCGTCGTTGCAAACTGGAAAGAGTGGACAGGTAGAAGCTGGAGTCCAGTGTCCCTTATTCCAGTCCCCGGAGAGGCGCTGGAGGGTAGGCGCTAATAGGAAGGAGGAAGAGGAAGGTAGAGATGAAGGGAAATTAAGGAAGAGGAGGAAGGTAGAGTGGGAGGTAGGGAGGGAGAAGGAAAGTTGAGGAGAGAGAGAGAGAGAGAGAGAGAGAGAGAGAGAGAGAGAGAGAGAGAGAGAGAGAGAGAGAGAGAGAGAGAGAGAGAGAGAGAGAGAGAGAGAGAGAGAGAGAGAGAGAGAGAGAGAGAGAGAGAGAGAGAGAGAGAGAGAGAGAGAGAAGGTAAGAGACTCGAAGGTAAGAATGAAGAGAAATTAAAGAATAGAAAGGAAGGAGGAGGTAAGAGGTAAGAGAGAGAGAGAGAAGGTAGAGACTGAAAGATACGAGATAAGAGAGAAAGGAGGTTGGAACTAAGGAGGAGATAAGGAAAGAGAGAAATAAAGAAGGAGACAGATAGAGGAAAGATACTGGAGTTATGAGGAAGGTAGAGAGCGGGAAGTAGGAATTAAGAGACAGGAAAGATTAAAGCTACAAAACAGAGCGCTGAAGTCAGAAGCAGAAGGCTGGTGGTAAAATAACGAAGACAGGAGTTACAGAAGTTTAGAGGGAGTTGGTGGAAGTTGAGAGTTGGTGTCTGACAAGTCTCCGGAGAGGCTCAAGAAGAAGAGGGTAGGAGCTGTTCCGAAGTGCGACCCAGTACTAAAAGGCATGATATATTAGTACAGATAAGTAGGAAACATGGCTGGGTGGTTTAGGAGAGAGAAGAAGTAATTTGCTTGTCCTTTGAGTGTAGTTCGTCTTTCCAACTGGTTTTCACAATAATCTGTTCATTTTGTCACAAGTGTAGAAATAAATGAACAAGGAATTAACAAGCAATTACTTCTCACCAATTTTCTGTTAAGAGTTCGCAATAATGTGTCCGTGTTTTTTTCCTAAAGCACAGAAACAATAAGTGAACACAATAACAACTACTTATTTACTTCCAGCACAATGCCCAATCAATTTTCACGGTAACTCGTACAATTTCCGAAGGGACACAAGAAAAAATACACAAAAAAAAAAGCAGTAGAAGAAAAGAAGAAAAGAAGAAATAACAATAAACGCGTAAAAAAGAAGGAAAGAAGAAAAGAAATTCCTAAATTAAATTCCACAAATGTACTTGTACCTTCAACTCCTGCAAACTAACACATCACGAGGCACGAAGTAACACAACACACAATCACCGGAGGGAAGACCATGAAGAAGCCAATACACGCACAAATCAAGGCTGCTTTACACCTTCCCTTTAATCCAGCGCAGGTGACTCAGGCTTAGTTACTGTGGCTCGTTTATTTGGAGCGATATCGACTTTCTGACACATGGCCTCCTTACCCTGACCTTCCTACCACTTCCCCAGTCTTCCCCAGCCCAGCCAAGACTCTCCCAGTCCCCTCATTCTTCTCAATAAACGCTGCAGCCTCTCTCATTCATCCGGTAATATTCAAAGCCGATGTTAGTGCTGCGTTACACCTTGGGGGAGTGTTTGGCTGGAAAAGGTGAAGAGAAGGAGCAGAGGATGAAGGATGGAGAGAGAGAAAAGCGTAATGAAAAGTGTAGCAAGGGATGGTGATGATAAAGATGGAGTTTAGTGTGAAATAATGTGTTGTAATGTACTCTCTCTCTCTCTCTCTCTCTCTCTCTCTCTCTCTCTCTCTCTCTCTCTCTCTCTCTCTCTCTCTCTCTCTCTCTCTCTCTCTCTCTCTCTCTCTCTCTCTCTCTCTCTCTCTCTCTCTCTCTCTGTCACACCTGAGCTCACCTTCAACACGGATGCAGTCAAGCACATGTCCCGGTAACCAGCCGCCCAAAATGCCAGTACAGGTGATGTTCTGTTCTAGCCATGTTGTGTCTCCATTCATGAAGTACCCCCTGTGGCACCTGGGATGGCGAAGGTCAGAGAAGTGCAAGTGAGTATCTTTCTTTTATGTTAGAAGGGAAAGTTGTCCAAGGGCGATAGAGGGTCAAACAAAAAAAAAAGTCAGCTTAGTTGCCAGTTCCGCGTAGGTTCGAGAGAGTTAGCCAAAAGAAAGGGATAAATGTCTTGAAACTTCCCTCTTAAACGAGTTCAGCTGACAGGAAGATGGATATACAGAAGCAGGCAGGGAGTTCCAGAGTTTACCAGATAAAGGTATGAATTATTAAGAGTACTGGTAACTCTTGCATTAGTCATATGCATAGTAGATATAAAAAATACATTGGGATTTTTTTTTTTTTTTTTTTTCATGAGGAAGGATAGAAGTATTTGCCCCATGGTTACTAAAAGTTGCCTGATCCCCCATGAAAATTTTTATTGGAAATGTATTTTGATGTGTTAATGATACAGTTTCAATTTGATAGCGATAACTATTGAAGGAAAAAAAAAACTATTAAATTCGGTACTCATAATCTCTTCTCTTAAATGCAATTATAAGTTCTTCGAATGGTTTCTGATCGAGTTAAGCTTAAAAGTTTTTGTTGTAATGTACATAGGACAGAAAAGCACCTGGTAATGAAAGACTGGATGTGACACTCAGGAACTGTCTCCCAGAGTGGACACCCTTCCTAACCTCTTGACACTCTCCAGGATTCGAACCCATGCACTCGAGGAATCATTGGTCACTGTACATTCGTGTTACCACTGTACCACGGCCGCCCACAAACCCAGGAGTGACACAGGAACCAAAGAATAGAGGGAGGAATGAGTGGTATCAGTTGTACTAAAAGAAAATTATAAACTTTTCTTATATTCACTGGAAGGGAAAATTGATGGTTATGAAACTAATGAAGAATGTTGCGGAAAGAGGAGGATGACGAAGAGGAAGTTAAAAGGAAAGAGGACAGAGACGAGGAGGAAAAGGAGGATGAATACAAGAGAATGAAGAATTGGGGGAAGAGGAAAATAAAACTAGGCTATGGACAAGGAGGCCGAGGAAGAGGACAAAGACGGATGAAAAGGAATAGGACGAGAACGGAAACAAAGAGGACGACAAAGAGGAAACAAAGACGAGGACAAAGAAGTGGATGAGAAAGAGAATGAGAATAATGACGAGGACAAAAAGAAAAAAGAAGACGATGATGACAAGGAAGACGAAAACATAAAGACGACAAAGAAGACGAGAAAGAGGACAGGGACGAGCAAAAGGAGGAGGAAGAGGACACGAGTGACAAGATCCACTGCACAACAGAGGAAACACAAGACCCTTTAATAACAAAAGATACAAAATAAACCCTCCTAAATTACAAGGGAGAAAGCACAAGTTAAAGTAAAAGGATAAATTCAATAGGCTTAAACCTGCCAATCATATAACCCAAGAGGCGTGATGTAGGCGAGAGGCTCATCTACTGTCAACCAATGAGAGGCAAGAGGCGGGGCTTAACTGTCAGGGGAGCATGAGTGGGGTCAGTGATAGGTAGGAAGGCACTTACTTGTAGGTGATGGTGGTGGTGAAGTCTCTAGTTTCGTTATACCATACTTGTGTCATGTTGGCAGCGAGAGGTGGCGGCTCAGTCCAGCAGCCTGCCCCACGCACGCACAAGAAGAGAACCAGAGTAGTAGTAGTAGTAGTAGTTCTATCATTATACCATAGGACAACTGCGCTGTATTTCCATTTAGACAAGAGAAAAAACGGTAAGAGGCAAACCAAGAGAAGGAAGACAAACAGTTCCTCCGCCTCACTCACCAGCGGGACCAAACAACATGCAGATGGCGTGCGTGGTGCTGTTGTCAGTGAAGGTAATGGGCAGCAGGGACGGGAAGGTGCCCTCGTCAGTAGGCACCTCCAGCACCCGCCAGTTGTTATACAAGGTTGGGTCTGTGATGTCCGCCAATTCCACCAGCTCATCATCAGGAAAGAATAACCCATCGGCAGTAAAGTCTCCAGATCTGAAGAGGGATGAGGATCAGTGATGCTCAAGATGGATTCAAGATGATGGTATAGAAATGTACACAACGTATTACACTGCCTGAATCTGAGGGAAAGAAATACAAGGCAGGTAAGGAAAGAAAATGTTAACTTCCTGATTATTTCAAGCAAGAGGTATAGAAAGAAATGTGATGTTTCTGATTGACTAATTCAAGCTGGATATAAGGAAGGAAATGTAAGAAAGAACTGCTTCAAATTGAGACCAAAGAAAAGAAATGTGATATGGAGATGATGACAGGAATACAAACCAGAGGAGAAAAAAATATAAACTTCCAGTGACAAATTGAAACTGATACTAAGAAAAAAGACAAACTAGGATTCAGAAACAAAATTTAGTCCACCTACTGGTTAACTCAAATTGGAGATAAAAATAATAGACATATTAAAACTTCTTTACTGATTCATTCAAGCTGACGACAGGAACAGAAAAGGAAACTCATAGAATGACTAGCTTGACAACAAGTATGCATACAAAATTAAAATTATGATTCTAACTTGTATTCTTGTTGAAAACAGAGACAAGGTGCCAACTACCTATACAACCAACATGTCAGAGTAACAGTGCCAAAGATCACGTGGATTCATTCAAACTGGAAAGAAGTGCAGTCACAGACACACATCAACGTTTGAAGGTGCCAGAGCCTGAGGTCAAAGTTACAAGACTACATTTAGTTTAATTGGGAAGAGATGAGGTCACAAACATTAACAATCCGGAGTAAGAGAGCCAAAGGTCAAGGTCACATGGTCACCTACATGTCATTAAGTCCCAGCATGACCTTCCAGGGACCACTCGAGCCGTCACTTGCTGCGTGTTGCTGGAAGTAAAGGAAAAAGAAATAGCGTAACATGTACTGAAAGGATGACAGGAAGCATGTCTCTCTCTCTCTCTCTCTCTCTCTCTCTCTCTCTCTCTCTCTCTCTCTCTCTCTCTCTCTCTCTTACTCGGATAAGCCTAGCGAAGAATTTCAGGTCCTCCCGCGTCTGAGGGAAGGCCAGAGAAGCGCCGCGCCCTTCACACCTCAGCTGCCCCTCCATCAGGCTGCTGACCGGCGACTCCACGGCATAGCACAGCCCACGGTGGTTGCTGAACCCCGAAGGACACGAAGCTGGTGGCGACGAAGAGGTTGTGTTCCAGTAGTAGTAGTAGTAGTAGTAGTAGTAGTAGTAGTAGTAGTAGTAGTAGTAGTAGTAGTAGTAGTAGTAGGAGGAGGAGGAGGAGGAGGAGGAGGAGGAGGAGGAAATACAAAGGAAGGAACAGACAGCAACAACCCTAATGGGCACTAACGAGGCTGTCTGTGTGCCTATGCTACCACTACAGATTCTACGAGTTAGAGGCTGAAGGGCATCAGGGTTCAAGGACGAAAAAAAGAGGCCACAGGGAGAAAGTCAAAGATGTGATAGGAAAGATTTAAAGAGAAGTGATACTATCTAGTACAGTAACTAGGAAAAAAAAAGGATATCTTATGTAGGCGCAAAGTAAGTCATTTGAGGGATAAATGCGAGGTGAATGTTCAACCTTTTTTTAAAGTTTCTGTTGTATTGCTACGGACAACATGTGCTGGGAGAGAGTTCCAGACATTTACAATTCTATTGAAGAAATAATGTTTAGCCTCGTCTAATCTGAAATGCTTACCTGTTATATTGTAACCATTATTTCCATTGGTGTTGGAGCTGTCAATGGTGAGATAGTTGTTTACATTTACGTTATCAAAGCCCCGGAACATTTTAAAAAGTTCAATTAAATCCCCTCGAATTCGCCGCTTCTCTAAACTGAATAAGTTGAGTTCCCTCAAGCGTTCCTCGCAAGGCTTGTTTCGCAGTCGTGGGGATCAACTTGGTTACTCTTCTTTGGACTCTCTCCAGGAGGAGGAGGAGGAGGAGGAGGAGGAGGAGGAGGAGGAGGAGGAGGAGGAGGAGGAGGAGGAGGAGGAGGAGGAGGAGGAGGAGGAGGAAAAGGAGGAGGAGGAGGAGGAGGAGGAGGAGGAGGAGGAGGAGGAGGAGGAGGAGGAGGAGGAGGAGGAGGAGGAGGAGGAGAGAACAATGATAGATAAAAATAATGAAGAGAAAAGTGAAGAAAAGTAAAAAAAAAGTCAAGAAGAAAAGAATAAGAAAAGGGTGAACTTATAAATACTTCATTGTCTTCTCTGGACTACATTTTTAGCAGGTTCTCGTGGAAGACATGAGAGGTTCCAAGGGTGTTTTCATGCTTCTAGTGACACTTGAACAAATATACAACGCTACGAACAAAAATAATATCCTTGACTACCTCACAAATCATCCCGATGGCCTTCTGAAACTGTGAAAGACCAGAGCACTTAAGAAAAATAACAAAATAGGAAAAAGAGATGTATTCAGACTTGGATCAGTAACACACACACACACACACACACACACACACACACACACACACACACACACACACACACACACACACACACACACACACACACACAGGACCATATTCTGAAACGTTTCCGTGCCTCACCTCCACTGCTTTCAAAGGACTCTGATTGAAGTGACAAGCGTTTTTTAAGTGTTTTTTTACATTACCAAGGGTTGAAACACTGCTGAGACTCGGGTAATCATCTGTGTGGCCTTTGAAAATAGTTGTGGCGAGACAGCAAAGCGTTTCTGTGGTGGCCTGAGACGACGCAGAAACAGAAAAATAGAAAAAAAATATTGATCTAGGCACAAGAACAGAAGTGGGTGTAGAAAGAGAAGGATAGTACAGAAGAAAGAAGATTACAGACGAAGAACCGGAAGATACAGTGGGACAATCGAACTGGAGATACAAGAGTAAATGATAAGAGCAGTAGATATCACAGGCCGATGAGTCAAATAAGGGCAATGTTCATATACACAACGAGCGCCTGTATTAAGAAACGCCTTGCTCTCTCACCGCAACAATTTCCCAAGGCCACAGAGACGACTAGTCAGGTTTTCAAGACAGTTTCTCCTCATGATATACTAGAAATCTCGCCAATCCATCACCAGAACCATAAAAATATCCCTGAAAACACGAGTATCTTCAACTAGAACCTTTAGAAAGTAGTGATGGTGAGAGAGCAAAGCGCTTCAGAATACGGCCCCAAGACTCACGTGGCAGCTGACAGAGAGTCCCGTAGTCAGAAGCGCCGCAGTCTAGCAAAGCATACGTCTCACTGTTGATGACGCCCACGCATCTGTGAGAGCCATCAATCTGCAAGGAGAGTCAGAAGAATACAAAATAAACTCCCTTATTGGTTAATTCAAGCTGGCAACAGGAACAGAAAGCGAAACTCCAAGAATAACTATTTCTGACTGACAATAAGTAAAGGAAATTACAAACCTTACATCTGTTCTACCTGGGAACAGAGATAAGGTCACTTTATTACCAACGTTTTAGAGTAGCACTGCCAAAGAACATCTAAGTGAATTTTAGCTTCCTTGATGTCTTATTACCTGGCGCCGCACTTCCACTACGGTCAAAATATGTTACCTAAGGTTCCACGTGTTATTAAGGTGTTTTTACGGTGTTTTCTCTGTGAAAGTTGTGATGCGAGAGCAAAGCGGTTCAGAATGTGTTTAAGCCTTTGCTACCTGTGCTGGGCTTACCTGTAGCTTTCCTTACCTTCTTTGTGAATTAATGTTGATGTGGTTGATGTGGTTTTGATAGAGTGAGTTGCGGAAATTTATTATATTCTCATTCTAGTGGAAGTGTCAGGAGGAAATTTTATTACCCCACCTTCTCTCTCTCTCTCTCTCTCTCTCTCTCTCTCTCTCTCTCTCTCTCTCTCTCTCTCTGTCCATTTTTGCCCCCAGATTCAAGAGAACAGCTTTTTCTTTCTACTTTCACTTTTTTCACCACCGTATAAAAAGTAGTGACAAGTTTTCCCTTTTCCTTTCCTATTTCACCACTATTCACGAAAATCAAGAGACAATTAGCAAGTCGAGAATTCCTAACTAGCTTGGCGGCAGCGGAAACAAGAGAAGAGCAGGAAGCGTGAAGTGTTGCAGAGTACCTCGCAGTGATGAGCATCCTCGTTGCAGGTCATATTGGCAGGGAGAGGCGGCTCGATGCTGCCATCCACCACTCTGTTAGGTAATGAAGGGCAGTCATTCACTAACGTTTTATCTCACACTATTTTTTATTATTTTTGTTTTCTATTTTTTCTTTTTCTCTCCTTTTATCTCGCACTTTTTTTACGGTTTGCATTGTTTTTATTTTTTATTTATTTTCCTTTTCTCTCCTTTTATTGCTTTTTATCAGTATTTCTTTATTTTTCTATCTATGATTTGTTTTATTTCTGGTCTGACAGGAGAGGAAAGGACTGGGATGATGGGAAGGTCAGGGAAGAATGACTAAATTTGAAGTATTACTACTAAATAATGAGAGAGAGAGAGAGAGAGAGAGAGAGAGAGAGAGAGAGAGAGAGAGAGAGAGAGAGAGAGAGAGAGAGAGAGAGAGAGAGAGAGAGAGAGAAAAGCAACAGCAACGAACAGGAATGAAGACAAGGGGCAGAGGGAGGTAGAAACAGAAAGAAACAAAGAAAAATAAATCCACAAAATAAGAAAAAAAGAAACAATAATCAATCAATTCAACACAAATTCAAGTCGACGAACACGCAGAAGGCATCAAATTAATCAAGGCACACAAAAATACACAGAAATACACAAACACAAACCTAACACAGGGGAGCGGGAGACACTCACGAACTACTGGGATACAAGAAGCTGCGTGAACTTCCTTCGACTAACCAAATCACGGAACCATGAAGGTGAGAAAAGTTTATGTGGACCTTAACCTAATATTAGAATTGTGAGAAGCTCTTGTCGGCATAGTCTTATATGGTCGAGCAATGGCAGCTTTCCTTTACTCTTACCTACGTTTGGAGAGATACAACAGTCGTATATTCGGACCGTCGACTCAAAACAGGTAAAATTCAATTAAAATTCTTAAAAACAGCACTTCCTTTTCAATAGTGAGAGCTGACTGACCTGCTGCTATACTGTGAACCGCCCTAACCCCGATACACCAACATACACACGTATGAGCACATAACACTGTCTTGCCTCGGAGGGATCCTATTAATTGATAGGAAGCAACACACAAATTCTACTAATTAGTAAAGGTGTTAAGCTTAAATGAATCTAAGACTATTAATGTCCACTAAACAATACATAATAAAAAGGTTACAAATAGATGAAAAGAAATACTCACACTTTTCAAAGAGTATTAAGTTTTACAAGTGTCACTGGAATTCATGTGAGGCCTACATTCAACAACACTTCAGTTAACACTGACTGGTATTTGCTACAACTTTCCTTGACCACTAATCACTCTGAAACATCTTTTTCTTGTTCTACAGCCACCTCCAATCTTCTAAATTGTAAATATTCTGAAATCTGGTCTTTTTCCTATGTCACACCTCATAGTAAATCCTTTTTAAGATTTCCTGCATTATTTCCGGTGTTGTTAACTGTTTAGATGATCCTCAAATTAACCCAGGAATACTTTCATTACTCTAAGGACAAAATAATCTTCTTCTTTTGTCGAAGGTTAGAGTGATAAAAGTATTCCTGGGTCAACCTGCTTCATTTGTTCCATTCTTTAGGCTAACTCTCTCGGACCTGCACGGAGACTGGCAACTGAGTGGGCCTTATTTGTAATAATTTATGTTGCTCTTGGCCTGATTTATCAACTACCTTCACTATTCCACCGTCCATATAACTATCTCAGGTGTTTATTGTCTTCTGTCACAGTGAAAGAGTTAATTGGCGGTCAGAAGATGCGATTGCTGTACTGTATTCCTGAAATGTAACAAATGCAAGGAAATGCTGCCACTACTGACCACCTACACCTTCCTCTACCTACAAACAGTACAGGTAGACAGGACAAGTGGCGAGGCTTACCTGTGAATAGTCAGGACTGGGTTGGCGTCAGTATTAAGTTGGTCATAGTTAATCTCGTGAGCCAGAGCTAAGGTGGCGCCTCCCGCCGCGGCACACCTGAGAAGAGATGGTATGGTTTGGTTCACGCTTTTGTGGAGTTATGGCGTCAATACACTGTGGTCATATAGCGCCTGCCTCTTTGTTGCGTCTTGTTTGTGTGCATGGTATTGATAGTAGTAGTAGTAGTAGTAGTAGTAGTAGTAGTAGTAGGTAGTGGTAGTGGTAGTGGTAGTGGTAGCGTTAGAAGCAGTAGTAGTAGTAGTAGTAGTAGTAGTAGTAGTAGTAGTAGTAGTAGTAGTAGTAGTAGTAGTAGTAGTATAGTAGTAGTAGTAGTAATACGAATAAAAAGATAAGAAGAAGAAGAATAAGAAGAATACCAAAAACAACGACAATAACAACAGCAACAACAACAATGATAGTAATAATAAAACCAACAATTAGTTAACAAAAGCGAAGCATAAACGAAAAAAATAATTTACACACACACACACACACACACACAAACACACACACACACACACACACACACACACACACACACACACACACACACACACACACACACACACACACACACACACACACACACACACACACACACACACACACACACACACACAGACACACACACACACTTGAAGGCACTGCTGGTGGCGCCGTAGGGACTTTGTACAGCAGGCTCTTGACGGAGACACGTGCTGACCTCAGGAAACGGTACAAATTCCGCGGGACACAGGACTGCAACACACACATGAGGAACATTCAGTATTACGGAACTAGTGTTGCTTTATTTGTATCAGTTTTGTTTACTATATCCTTTTTTCATTTCCTTTATTTTACTTTTGCTTGTTTTATCGCCAAAGGTTTGCTCAGTTCTAACGGTTCTCGTATTCTTGATTTTCATTAACATTTAAGATTTTCTTTTTTGCTACATTTTTCTTTGGTTCATCTCCTTCGTACATACAAAATCTCCAAGTTCATATTTTTAAACCTGTTCTATCATAACCTAACTGTAACCTAACGTAACCATTCTAACCTAACCTGACCTAACCTAACCTAACGTAAACATTCTAACCTAACCTAACCTAACCCAACTTAACCTAACCTAACCATTCTAACCTAACCTAACCTGACCTAACCTAACTTCAGGCCAACCTAACCTAGCCTAGCCTAACTAACTTAACCTCACTAGATTTTTTTAGTTTCTATACAGACTAGCACCTCAACAGTCCCTTTTAACATACATATAATTCGTTTCCTTTGGCTAGTGCCCGCCATGAAAAAAAAAAAAAACTGCTCTACCCAAACCTAACCAAATCTAACCTAAGAGACCCTATCTTAACCTGCAGACAACACGTGACAGACAGACAGACAGACAGACAGCTACTCACTCTGGCAGGGAGAGAAAGAAGTGTTCCAGGCAGGTCCTCCACTTTGTTGCTCGCATAAGAGGTATTCAGTCTTCCGCCTCACTCCATCAGATATATCAAACCCGAACATCTCCTCAGTGCAGGTAATGCTCGCAGTGACACCTGGAGCGCGGCTGTTGGGCACGTGGCCTATCATGTCGACAGGTGGGACTCGCCATGTCTCCGGACTGACCCCGAGAGGTGGGCACGCTACAGCTGACGGAGGGATTGAAAAGTGCTAATTGGCTGATCAGGTTTGTGGTAACGTAAATGATTTGATGAGAGAGAGAGAGAGAGAGAGAGAGAGAGAGAGAGAGAGAGAGAGAGAGAGAGAGAGAGAGAGAGAGAGAGAGAGAGAGAGAGAGAGAGAGAGCAGCTAACCAAACAAACACACGAAAACATTAAACAGAAAGACAGAGACAAACAAACAGGCAAACGGAGAGAACCTGAAACACACACACACACACACACACACACACACCAGTAGCTCAGTGGTTAGAGCGCTGCCTTCACAAGCCAGATGACCGGGGTTCGATTCCCCGGCCGGGTGGAGATATTTGGGTGTGTCTCCTTTGACGTGTAGCCCCTGTTCACCTAGCAGTGAGTAGGTACGGGATGTAAATCGAGGAGTTGTGACCTTGTTGTCCCGGTGTGTGGTGTGTGCCTGGTCTCAGGCCTATCCGAAGATCGGAAATAATGAGCTCTGAGCTCGTTCCGTAGGGTAACGTCTGGCTGTCTCGTCAGAGACTGCAGCAGATCAAACAGTGAATTACACACCGGTGAAGTGAGTGACATTAAATCCCTAAGACATACAAACACTCACTGGCGTCATATTCCTGAGGACGCACCCGCACCACCACCTCCGACACGTCCTTCTCTCCAGCCAACGGAAGCCACGATCGGTCGAAGAGATTGGACTGAAAGAGACGAAGTAGTAGTAGTAGTAGTAGTAGTAGTAGTAGTAGTAGTAGTAGGAGGAGGAGGAGGAGTAGGAGGAGGAGGAGGAGGAGTAGGAGTAGGAGGAGGAGGAGGAGGAGGAGGAGGAATTATTTGGTTCATTTATCTGTTTGACTTATTTGTTTATTTAATTTAGAAAAGGTAAAGGGAAAACTTGTCGAATACACCTGTGATATAATTGACGTTCTCATCATGTCTTTATTTATTTATTTCATTTGTTTATCGATTTATTTGTTTATTTTACTTATTTTGTTTACTTAAATCAGTTTATTTATTGTATTTGTTTTTTTTTTCTGTTTGTTTGATCTATTTCTACTTATTCATTTCATTTTCCTATTTATTTATTCACTTTTGCTATTTTTTCTATTTAACTATTTATTTATTTTACTTATTCTTATTCATTCGTTTTATCTAATTATTTATTTACCTTTCTATTTTTCTATTTATTTATTTATGTGCTTAATTTGTGAAGAAAAGTGTACAAGTCAAAGTGCCGTCCATTCCAATATTAGACCGTGAGAATGTTATGAAAAAAAATACTTAGAAAGAATAATAAAATTTCTGTAATTTGATTAGTGACAAACAAATTCTTGCACGAGATGTTTCCGATGGAATTGTGTCTTTTCACGTCATTAATCACAGGAACACATCGCCTGTAACTAACGCGTGAAAAAGTAAAAAATAACAACGAACTAATGAAACAATCTGTCACATAGTGGAATGTACCTGGCCTTTCTTTCACGTCAACCTGTCTGGCAGTAATAAATTTTAATG
>NC_059278.1:15274955-15277455 GCF_017591435.1 Portunus trituberculatus | reverse complement strand
TAGAAAACAAACACAGTACCGTAGAAAGTAGAAAAAAATATATCCAACCACAGAAAAAAAAAAAATCACGATAACTGCAGAAAAAAAAAAAAAAAAAACAGGTATCTTCCAAACACACGGTACCATATAGAAGCAAAACACCGTACCACAGAAAAAAAAAATTATGGTACAAACTCAAAACACGGCACTGGAACACGTTAAAATTGAGACCAGCGAGGAAAGTGAATGTATAATGTATGTGTATGAGTCTCCTTTTACGTACAGAGAAAAAAATATATATGTTCTATTCACACTGCAGCAGGAGGAGGAGAAGGGAGGAAAAAATGGAGTTAAAATTAAAGAGAGAATCGAGACATCTTGCGGCAGGAAATGAAAGCTTTATTAAGGTTCTTTTTTGAAGCGAACATGATGATTATTACCCTCGCGATTCCAGAGACCTCAAAAACCAAGACTTCTTTCCGTTCAAATTTATGCCTTTATTCATCAGTGGTAGCAGTAATTTATGTAATGGTGGTGGTGGTTGTGGTACTGGAGTAGTAGTAGTAGTAGTAGTAGTAGTAGTAGTAGTAGTAGTAGTAGTAGTAGTAGTAGTAGTAGTAGTAGCAGTAGTAGTAGTAGTAGTAATAGTAGTAGTAATAGTAGTGGTGGTGGTGGTCATGGTGCTGGTAGTCCTAGTAGTAACTAACTCATCTGACTATCAGACATTCTTTGACTATTTATTTTTAACTTCTAATGTGAAGCATATTCTGTCTCTCTTTACCTTCGCACAGATCTCCATCCTTGGAAATAAAATTTTCACCACCAGCTTTCGATTTCCTCTCCCTGGTGAACTAGCCTTCAACTTTGCTATCTCCATGACTTTGAGCAACTGGTGCAAGACCCTACTCATATTCCTGACCGTCTTGGAGACACGCCCAACATTATTGACCTTCTCTTTGCCTCTAATAGTTCTGCTTATGCTGTTACCCTGTCTTCTCCGTGAGTGTGTGTGTGTGTGTGTGTTTATGTGTGTGTGTGTGTGTGTGTGTGTGTGTGTGTGTGTGTGTGTGTGTGTGTGTGTGTGTAATTTACCTCGGTCGCCTGCTGGTCACCCAGCCAGTCTTCCCCATTACCGAGCGAGCTCAGAGCTCATAGACCGATCTTCTGGTAGGACTGAGACCACAACACACACCACACACCGGGAAAGCGAGGCCACAACCCCTCGAGTTACATCCCGTACCTATTTACTGCTAGGTGAACAGGGGCTACACATTAAGAGGCTTGCCCATTTGCCTCGCCGCGCCGGGATTCGAACCTGGCCCTCTCGATTGTGAGTCGAGCGTGCTAACCACTACACTACTACGGTGTGTGTGTGTGTGTGTGTGTGTGTGTGTGTGTGTGTGTGTGTGTGTGTGTGTGTGTGTGTGTGTGTGTGTGTGTGTTTATCTTTCTAGATACTTATCAACTACTTATCAACTATCAATCTATCTACTCGTATCTATCTTCTTGAACCTCTTTCTCACCGCCGCAGTGTTGCATCTCTTGCTATCTTTTACCATTATTTTCACGTTCATGCAAACTGCTCTTTTGATCTTGCTAACTGTATGCTTTCCCTCCTCCTGCGACCTCGCTGCACAAGGCTTTTTTTCTTCCTCTCACCCTTATTCTGTCTAGCTCTCTAAAGCAAGAGTCTTTCATACTTTTCTCTGGTAAACTCCAGAACTCCCTGCCTGTATCTGTATTTCCAACTTCCTATGACTTGAATCCATCCAAGAGGAAATTTCAAGATATTTTTCCCTGTCCTTTCACTAATTCTACAGGCACTGTAAGGAGACTGGCGACTGAGTGGACCTTTTTTCTTTATATTTTTGTTGCCCTTGGCCAGTCCTCCTCTCTTACATAAAAAATCGTTCCATCTATTTATCTGTCTGTCTGTATATCTATCCGTCTAGTTCTCTCTCTCTCTCTCTCTCTCTCTCTCTCTCTCTCTCTCTCTCTCTCTCTCTCTCTCTCTCTCTCTCTCTCTCTCTCTCTCTCTCTCTCTCTCTCTCTCTCTCTCTCTCTCTCTCTCTCTCTCTCTCTCTCTCTCTCTCTCTCTCTCTCTCTCTCTATATATATATATATATATATATATATATATATATATATATATATATATATATATATATATATATATATATATATATATATATATATATATATATATATATATATATATATATATATATATATATATATATATATATATATATATATATATATATAGCTATGTCTGTCTGCCTGCCATGGCTATTTGCCTGTTTGTCTACCTAGCTATTAAGCTGCAATCACCGATTCATGACTATCAAACATCTTATCTATTCACTAGTTTTTCTTTTTTTTTTTTAACTTAGCTACGCTGAGTACATGGTCTCCTAGCAGCGAAGACGATACACACCACACACACACACACACACACACACACACACATACATACACACACACCCGGTAGCTTAGTGGTTAGAGCGCTGGCTTCACAAGC
>NC_059278.1:15262455-15269955 GCF_017591435.1 Portunus trituberculatus | reverse complement strand
ATAGGGCAAGAAGTTTGGTTAAGATCATTAATGAACAATAGAGAGAAAAAGTGGGTGACAGAACAGAATCCTGACGAACACCACTATTAATAGATTTAGGAGATGAACAGTGGCCGTCTACCACAGCAGCAATAAAACGGTCAGAAAGGAAACTTATGATAAGGTTGCAGAGAGAAGGATAGAAACCGTAGGAGGGTAGTTTTGAAATCAAAGCTTTATGCCAGACTCTATCAAAAGCTTTCGATATGTCTAACGCTACAGCAAAAGTTTCACCGAAATTTCTAAAAAGAGAATGACCAAGACTCAGTAAGGAAAGCCAGAATCTGTAGAACACCACCTTCCCTCAACTAAATCTCATCTTCTTTTCCTCACTGAAACACAGCTGTCTGAGGCAATTGAGGCATCTGACAGTAGCCCCTTTTTCTGTTCCCTCCTACTTTCTCTATCTTCATTTTCGTTCCAAAGCTAGATGTTGCGTCTATGTACGCAACCACTTAATATGCTCTCGTGCCTACGCTCTTGAATCTTCCGAGTTTTTCACCATCTGGTTTCGACTCAAAAGTCACCCTCTAACTAAATTTATCTATAATGTCTACCTCTCCCCTAACTCCTCTATAAGAAATTGTTTGATTATAGAGGTGGAGCATATTCTGTCTCTCTATATCAGGGGTTCTCAACCTGGGGTACGCGTACCCCCAGGGGTACGTGAGAGGAATTTTTGGGGTACGTGGCGAGTTTCTCAAAATGCTTCAGTTTTAAATAGCAGCAAATTCGTTTGTAGTATACAATGTGTCCTTCACTAGAACCAGGACACGTTAACAACGTTAACAAGGAAACTCTTGGAGTTATATCACTTGAGAGGAAGCTCTCTTGGATTACAGTTGCCACACAACCTTGCAAACCTATAATATTTGCTCCGATTTCTTATTTTATATGTTATTCACACACACAGTGACTTATTTATCACTGTTACTAGTTACAAGTTGCAACTAGCTGCAAGCAACACTAGTTCACTGCCATAATGATCGAAAATTGTCTGATATAGTTCCTTTTGGTAAATGCATTGCATGTTAGTCACATATAGTGTCTCCTGTGAGGTACCAGTTCCTATCGACACTACCTCATAGAAACATACTAATATTAATTAAAAATTGTGTCTGCTCCACATATATAACACAATTTAAACTTAATAAACTAAGTCAATAAACCATGCATTTATTGTTACCCTTCCTGACGCTGCATTGTGGGTAAGGGTACGTGATCAATACTGAAAGACTTCGAGGGTACATCACATTAAAAGGTTGAGAAGAAGAAGAATTAACCTGTGCAGAAGCGAGGTGAAATGTGTGTTAAGGTTCCGTGCTGTCTTTAAGTCTCTAGAAATGAAAGATCTTGGTACACCAGACAATTATGTTTTGCTCTATATTATGATGTCAGTCGTATAAACTCAAGTAACTATAAAGAAATACCATGGTAGAATAAGAACAGAAAAATACTGGTAGGAGTAAAACCCTGGCAAATCAATAGATACATCGTAATACAGTGTTTAGAGACGATTACTCTGTACCGCGAGACGATACTGACTCTCTCCTGCGAACACTGAAATTGTGACAGTTTGGGTCCTCTCCTATTGATATTAATCAAAGTATTGCGATTTATTCACAATAGTAATATATTACACTCCGACGGAACACGGGCCTAATGTGTTTGAGATGTGGCATTTTGTTTATAGTACATTTCGCTCTATATAGCGACTGTTTAGGACTAAAAACTGTAGCTTCAGGTAGATATTCAATAATGTTATCTATCGATTTTCAGTCTTAAAGTAGGGAAAATTACGAATATTGATGCATTTCTTTTATAGTCCTCCTTGCTTCTCGAAAAGGTGCACGAATTTAGAAAAGGTTGAAGAACACTAAACTGTACCCTGAAAAAAATACAGTAAAAAGATAAGATAAAATGACCAACATCTCTATTATTACGGAAGCTAATAATAATACCAAGACTAATTAAGTAATTCAGAGATAACGAAACGAACGACGATCACGAGAGCTTCCACGATAACAGTGTGTACGATAAGATTTGATTCCAGATTCCTCGATAGCGCTCCGAGTTTCCAAGATAACAATGGCATTCCAGTTTCCTCGATAGCGATGCAAGTTTCCAAAATGACGATGCCTTTCCATGATAAAGATGCCCTTCCAGTTTCCAAGATAATAATGCGAGTTTCCACGATCAAGATGCAATTCCAGTTTCCACGGGAACGATGCGGGTTTCCACGATGTCGATGCGGTTCCAGTCCTCACGATGCGATTTCAAGACACAATATTGAAGTCCACTTGCCTACACAGGTACTGGGACGAACCCTTTCACCCCGTAAGGATCCACCCAACACCCTTGAGTGCGAGTAAAGTGACGCTGCCACCTTCCTGCGCTGCAATTGAAGTCCACTTGCCTACACAGGTACTGGGATGAACCCTTTCACCCCGTAAGGGTCCACCCCACACCCTTAGGTGCGAGGAGAGTGGCGCTGCCACCTCACTGCGACGCAATTGAAGTTCACTTGCCTACACAGGTACTGGGGCGAACCCTTTCACCCCGTAAGAGTTCACCCCAGACCCGTGAGTGCGAGGAGAGTGACGCTGCCACCTTACTGCGCCTCACACGGGTAGCCATGAGCATAACCCGCCACACTCCACTCCCCAAACACTGTCAGTGAGTCCTTTTCACCCCGTAAAGGACCACTGGTACGGTCAGTGCCTGGCTCATGGCGCACAGCGTGCCCTCGTTCATGGCGAGTTGTTCAGCCCGATGTCATTATAAGCAGAGGTCCTGTACACACCACTCACCACCAGACTCTATGCAAGGAGCCCTTATCACCCCTTAAAGGCCCCTCACGGCATCATCTGATGGACGGTAGACACGGCACCCTGCTTAAGGCGACGCCTTGCCTAGTATGAGGCGCTGCAAGTTGACAACAATCAGTGAGCTTGAAGCCGCGAAGGAAAATGAGTCCACGCTAACAATGGGATTCCACGACAGGTTGCGATTCCAGTGTCCACGGTACAGATGTGTTTGTTGAGGATAACGATCCGTTTATCGAGGCTAACGGTGCGGCGATGGCGATGGCGAAACGATCCAAAGTATTATTACCTACACAGGTACTGGGACGAAACTTTTACCCAGAAAGGGTCAACCCCAGTCCCGTGGTTATGAGAGCAGTGACGATGCAACCTTGCAATGCCTCACACAGGTCGCCATGAGCAATGACCCGCCACACACCACTCCCCAAACGCTGTCATGAAGTGAGTCCTTTTACCTAACCTAACCTAACCTAACCTAACCTAACCTAACTAACCTAACCTAACCTAACGTAAAGGACCACTGGTACTGTCAGTGCCTGGCTCATGGCGCACAGCGTGCCCTCGTTCATGGCGAGTTGTTCAGCCCGGTGTCATTATAAGCAGAGGTCCCGTACACACCACTCACCATCATATTCTATGCAAGGAGCCCTTATCACCCCTTTAGGGCCCCTCACGGCACCATCCGGTGAGTGGTAGACATTGATCTCTTGCTTATGGCGACCCTTGCCTAGTGTGATGCGCTGCAAGTGGACGACTAGTAGTGAAGCTTGAGGCCACCAAGGAAAAGCAGGACCTGCAGCCAGTTCCCTGCCTTGGGCCCCAGGCCGGACCCGACGGCCACCTCCTTCCCCCGTGCGGCGCCCAAGGCCGTCACGGCCCTCAAACATCTTTAGGCCGAAAGTTCTCAATCGTCGTTTTAATTTTGATTCGAATATAAAATCGTCGATGGTAAATGAAAAATAGCTTTGGTGTGAAAGTGTGCAAGAGTTAGCTGATTAATGAAACAAGGTGAGGCAGCTTTGCTCCGGAGTATTTAGTGTACTTTGCATGTTGCTGCCTTGAATGTGTACGTGTTTGTAGGTAACTGGATAGAAACAGTAGACCAATGGTAGTTGTGTAGCTATTGGGGAACTTTTGAAAATTAGTTAAGCTTCTGGATAGAGTGGATGAGTGCACACAGGTTTGCGTGTCTTATACATAAACTGCCACTTGTAAACATAAATTTTTCTATTTCATGCTCTTAGAAAAAGCAAACTTAGTTTTCTTTATTTCCCTGATCACAATGACGTGTAAATATCAATGTTTCAATCATAAGGAAACACTAGGAGAGGACCCAAACTCCCGTTGAAGTTGCCAGATTCAACAGATATCGTAATATTTCACAGAAAAGATGGTCAACTGCATATCGTATATTTTTGGATATTCTTTTGTCACGTAAGGAGATATCAAGATAGGTAAAGTATTTCTAAACATGTATCTACGACAAAAACGCTATAATAGTAGAGTTAGGTTATAACTATGCATTGTGTTTTTTTATATACCATCTTGCTCTATTCCTGGGACAAAGATTACTTCTTCCTCAATTGATAGCTCGAAGTTAGTATGATATTTTCTTTCCTTCTAGGTTAGTAAGTAGACTACAAGACACCGTGAACCTATGAAGCCCCGTAAATGAGATTATTTTCATAACTTAGAAATCAAAGTCTGATAATGAGATTGTCTATTGCCAACCAAACCGTTCTGCATAGACGTCTTCAGCGTCATAGAGACCTAATGATGTTAGCTCATGGACAGTGGCCATCCTGACAGCGCGAAACCACAGGGGGTTCATAAGAAAATTTCCAGGGGTACTTAGATGGCTGATCTAATAAAATCCTTTGCAGTGCCATTGCATATTGAGTTCCATGTTCCATGTGACAATACTGGGGTACTGGTAGATGGTCTTATAACTCAGGGGGTTCTTAACGATAAAAAGGTTGAGAACCCCTGCTCTATATCTTCGCGGTGATCTCTATCCTTGGAGATTTCAATGTTCACCACCAGCTTTGGCTTTCCCCTTCCTTCACTGACCATCCTCGTGAATTAGCCTTCAACTTTGCTATCCTCCATGACCTACAGCAACTGCTGCAACACCCTACTCGTATTACTGACCGTCTTGAAGACACGCCCAGCATTCTTGATCTTTTCCTTACCTCTGATCCTGCTTATGCTGTTACCCTATCTTCCTCGTGGGGTTCCTCCGATCACAATCTCATTTCCATATCTTTTCTTATCTCTCCAATTCCTAATCTCTCTCTCTCTCTCTCTCTCTCTCTCTCTCTCTCTCTCTCTCTCTCTCTCTCTCTCTCTCTCTCTCTCTCTCTCTCTCTCTCTCTCTCTCTCTCTCTCTCTCTCTCTCTCTCTCTCTCTCTCTCTCTCTCTCTCTCTCTCTCTCTCTCTCTCTATATATATATATATATATATATATATATATATATATATATATATATATATATATATATATATATATATATATATATATATATATATATATATATATATATATATATATATATATATATATATATATATATATATATATATATATATATATATATATATATATATATATATATATATATATATATATATATATATATATATATATATATATATATATATATATATATATATATATATATATATATATATATATATATATATATATATATATATATATATGTGTGTGTGTGTGTGTGTGTGTGTGTTGTACGTATGTGTATGATTATGTCTATGTGTATGTATGTGTATTTATTATATTTTAAATATCATAACCAAAATTAGATATTAGGTTCATGAGCTGTGTCTCCTTACCTGCCTCAAGTCATCTATTAAGATTAAGTTTTCTTGCCTGAAAAGCATTGGCTTTATACAGGCTAACAATAAGTCTTTTATTTTAGTAAAAATAGTCAGTGTAGCTATTTGCTATGAATAAATGATCAAATGTTCAAATGTTCTCTCTCTCTCTCTCTCTCTCTCTCTCTCTCTCTCTCTCTCTCTCTCTCTCTCTCTCTCTCTCTCTCTCTCTCTCTATCTATCTATCTATCTGTCTATCTATCTATCTATCTATTTCTCTCTCTCTCATGAATACGCGTCCTCTCCTGGGAATCTTGTTTACGCGCCAAGTCCCTTCCCTTTCCTTACACGAAACTCTCAAACACTAATTCCCAGAGCTTAGTTTCATTCCCTGACAGTCCGCTACCTTCATGCAAGCAGCCGCCAACACAGCCGCCACCGCCACCAACTCCACCACCACCGCCAACACCGCCGCAACTTTGATTTGCAGAAGGCGCCAGGTGTGGTACGGAGTGTATTCTTAGCTTAACTTTCTTCCATGATGTTTTTAAAAGGCCACAAGGTTGGTTAGCAGTGTTTCCATGTGTGTGTTTTTTTTTTTCTGTGGTTGATCCAAAAGTTGTTCCTAAATATTCTTAGAAACTGATTTTCTAAGATTTTTTTTAAAGATTACGTGAATATAACTCTTGTAACTGATTTTTCTCGCTGATGCAGAATTCTTGCTAAATTATCGCTGGAAGGACGGAAATATCAAGGAAAATTATAATATGACCTCCATTAGCTTCACCTCAACATTGTCTTCAGTGGTCACAGAGATGATTGTCAATATTCTCATAGCTAGTTTTCCTGTTGATGACGCAGAATTCTCGCTGAACCATCACTAAAATCATTACTGGAATAATTATGACTACATTTCAGTCCTGGCATCTTTATTAAGCCTTTTCCAGTATGTCTATTGCCCTTGGCCACAAACTCCCTTACATAACAGAAAGTCCTTGAAACCCACCGCAGCTTATGTAAGAGAGCAGATGGCATTCAACTGTACGATTCAATTACTTATTCGAGTGACGTGACAAAAGATATCAAAGAGGAAACTAAGCAGCTGACACCAACACAACATTCCTTCAAGCGAACACCATTACGAGACTTACACAGCACTCTCAGTTTATCTGTGCTGTCTGTCTCCTTCCTAACTCTTCTTACTATAATAAATTCTTTGACTATTTAACTTACAAAGTGGAGCACATTCTGTCCCTCTACCCTTTCGCGGTGATCTCCATCCTTGAAGATTTCAATGTTCACCACCAGCTGTGGCTTTCCTCTCCCTTCACTGACCATCCTGGTGAATTAGCCTTCAATTTTGCTATACTCCATGACCTAGAGCAACTGGTGCAACATCCTACTCGTATTTCTGACCGTCTTGGAGATACGCCCAACATTCTTGATCTTCTTCTTAACTCTAATCCTTCTGTTTATGCTGTTATCGTATCTCCTCCGTTGGGCTCCTCCGATCACAATCTCATTTCTGTATCTTGTCCTATTTTTCCAATTCCTCCTCAGGATCCCCAAAAAACGGAGGTGCCTCCAGTGTTTTGCCTCTGCCAGTTGGGGAGACCTGAGGAGGTGTTACGTTGATTTTGCCTGGAATGATTACTGTTTCCGTGTCGGAGACCCATCTCTTTGTGCTGAACGCAAAACGGGGGTGACAGTGTCTGGCATGGAGGAGTACATTTCTCATTCTTTATCTCAACCTAAACCTTCTAAAACTTGGTTTAACACAGCTTGTTCTCGTGCTATACAT
>NC_059278.1:15222455-15257455 GCF_017591435.1 Portunus trituberculatus | reverse complement strand
CTGGTGGAGAAGAAACAGATTAATCCATTTGTGTGTTCTACTTGTGAATAAATCGATATTTGTTGGCCATGAGTTTTTCTGGAACCAGAGGGGGACTGTACGGGATCTCCAAGTGGTACTCACTCAGAAGTTTGGGAACCACTGTTCTAGCCCCTTCATCACCAGTCCCCAGTCTCTTCCTCACTTCCATCACCCTTCCCTTCATATTTCATTTTCCTTGTTCCTTCAAATCACATTCTTCCCTTCACCAACACCATATTTTCCTCACATTCCATCTTTCCAGCCTTTTTTAGACTTCACAAATCCACATCACTTCCACTCCCTCGCTATCCACCTTCTAGCTCATTCAAAATACCTCTCTCCCTTCACGCATCTCCACTTCCACTCTTCCCACCACCACACACCGCCTAACTAGTCCCTCCAAAACACCATAGTTCTTTCAGCCCTTTCCATGACCTATTAATTACCGTGCCGCACCCAGAAGACACGTTTTCCACAGCCGACACGCACCTAGACGCTTAACAAGAGAGCTAGCTTCCTAAAGCCTAATAAGGGCGACAGTGAGGCGGCGGGATTACAAGAAGCACGCTAAATAGAAAAACAAGTACTGCGGAGAATCTTGGAGGTCTGCTCACAAAAATAACGTGAAATCATGATATTCTCGTGACAAAAACAAGTAAATAGACACGAACAAGGTGAAAGATATATACGTACTCTTTTTTTTTTTTTTTTTTTTTTTTGTCACGTACTGGACATACAAAGAGAGTAAGTGATAGAGGAAGTGTGGACCGAAAATAAGGAGGGAAGACTAACGTAAGCTACCGAGTTATATTCACTTTCATATAAAAACGTAAGGTTAGAAAGAAAATGTATCGAAAGCTTAGACAAAGAAATAACATTAAAAATAATGAAATTAATGAAGAACCAGACAAAAGAGTGGTACGAGGAGGAAAAAACAGGAGAAAATGTGAAGAGAGGAAGAGGAAAAAATAATATAAGCTAATATTTCCTTCATAAAAAAAAAATCGTAGACCATTAAAAAGGAAAAAAAAAAAAAAACAATCATGAAAGGCCAGACACAAGGAAGGTACGAGGAAGAAAAAAGAACACGAAAATGTGAAGAGAAGAAGGGGGAAAAAATTATGCAAGCTACTAATATTTCCATTAAAAAACAGACCATTGAAGAGGGAAAATAATTACGGGCCAGACACAAAAGGTACGAGAAGGAAAACAAGAAAAATGTGAAGCGAAGAGGGAAAAAAAAAACTAACCTAACCTAACAAAACAACACAAGCAAACATTTCCTTCATAAAAATCGTAATCATAAAAGAAAATTATTAAGAATTTAAACACAAGAAAAGTACAAGGAAATAAAAAAAGAGGAAACATGACAAGCGAAGATGGAAAAAGAAATAACATAAGCCACTAATGTTTCCTTCATGAGAACCCACGAGTCACAAACACAGACGCGGCACAGTGACACGTGAGACACAGAAGGATACAAGAGCTAAGCAACCAGTACAAACACAGATACGGCAGTGACACGTGACTCGTGAGACACAGAGGGAAACAAGAGCCAGGGAAACAGACGTGGCACAGTGATTAGTGACACAGAGGGGGGAAACAAGAGCCAGGGAAACACAGACGTGGCACAGAGATTAGTGACACAGAGAGGGAAACAAGAGCCAGGGAAACAGACGTGGCACAGAGATTAGTGACACAGAGGAGGAAACAAGAGCCAGGGAAACAGACGTGGCACAGAGATTAGTGACACAGAGGGGGAAACAAGAGCCAGGAAAATAGAAATAGTACATGTAATTTTGTGTGACTCAGTTCACTCTTTTGTTTCCTCTCTATCTATTTGTTTGTTTCTTATTCTTATTCTTTTCATTTCCATTCTAATTTTTAACTATTTCTTAAGAGTGGCACTGAAAGAGCATTTTCTTCCTTTCATTTCTTCTCCTCTCTCACCCTGAACCGATGCTCTTCTCTCACCCAGGAAAAAATATGGTAAATCACATTCTTCCCTTCACCAACACCATATTTCCTCACATTCCATCTTTCCAGCCTTTTTTAGACTTCACAAATCCAAACAGAGAAATAAATAGAAGGAAAGGAAAAATTAATTCGATCAGTGACTAAACAAAGATAAATGACTCGAAGAATAAAAAAGGAAGTTTGTCTCTGGTCTCCCTGCCACGCATAGATTAAGTGAATGAATAAGCAAACAAACAAAACAAAATAAATAAATAAACAGCCAAACAATGACTAAAGGGAGTGAAATAAACTCGTCTCCATAAATTAATGAGTGAATAAACAATAAATTAATCAAAGTGTTTCCTTAGTTACCCTCATGCATAAAGTAAAGACAGAAAAAAAAGAAAAAAAGAAAAGAAAAAAAGAAAGAAGTTTGGCCTTAGTGTCCTGAATAAATAAATAAACAAATGAGAGAGAGAGAGAGAGAGAGAGAGAGAGAGAGAGAGAGAGAGAGAGAGAGAGAGAGAATATTCTTTGTTCAGCCTCCTTGACACATAAATATACACAACCCAATAAACAAACAAAGGAAACAAATAAATTAACAAAACTCCAATCAACAGGTCTCTCTCGGTGATCAGGGGAGCAGAACACGTATGGCGCAGGTATCGATCCGCCGCGCCGCCTCCCGAGGATCACCTGCAATAAATCTGCCACGCTGCACCTAAACCCGCTCTCAGTCCCCGCCCCCCCCCCCACCTGACGCGCCGCGGTGAGAGGTCAAGGGAGAGTAGAGTTGTAGACTAAATTTCTGCCTCGATCTCAGGGAAAGGTTGTTTGGTGAGGCGGAGAAAAGAATTGTTTGGAATGTTTGGAATGTTTATTTGTTCATTATTTATCTTCTTCTTTTTCTATTTATCTATTTCTTTGCTTAATCGTATTCTATCATGTTGAGGACTTTTTTTTTTTTTTTATTCAGCTTTTCTTTTCCTTTTATTCATTGGTTCATTAATTTATCATCTATCTACTTTTGATTTGTTTATATTTGTTATGGATGTTTTTTTTTCTTTTTATTTGATTTAGCTTTTCATTTGATCTTATTCATTCGTTCATTTACTTAATATCTATCTACGTGTTTTCTTTTATTTGTTTATTCATCTATTCACTTCATCTTATTCTATCATGGGTTTTTTTTTCTTTTTATTTAGCATTTCATTTCACCTTATTCATTGCTTCATTAACTTATTCCCCATCACTCTTTTTTTTCTATTTGTTTATTTATTTACTGACTTAATCATCCTTTATCATTCATTTCCTTACTTTCCTCTTCCTTCCAGGCTGAGTCGGCAATGTTTCACCCTCCACAAGAAAGAAAACAAAATGAAAAACAAACATGGAGGAAAAAACTTTTATATTTCAGGAAACGAAGCAAAAGAAAAAAGAAAAAATCTAAAAAAAGAACAGACAAAAAAGAATAAGATACGAAATATTCCACTATTCTTTATTTTTCCTCTTATTTTTCTACGTACGAGTATATATATATATATATATATATATATATATATATATATATATATATATATATATATATATATATATATATATATATATATATATATTTTTTTTTCCTTCCTCACAAGCACGAGGTAAAAAAAAAAAAAAAAAAAAAAAAAAAAAAAAGAAAGACAAAGTGACTCCACGACGACTGCAAAAAAATACTGGATATGAATCCGCACGTGTCACCACCACCACCACCACCAGCAGCAGTGGACGCGCCGCGCGCCATACCAACCGATCCAAGGGACAAATAAACAAATCAATAAATATATGAATGAACATATGATAATTATGATGATGATAAATAATAATAATGATAATAATAATAATAATAATAATAATAATAATAATAATAATAATAATAATAATAATAATAATAATAATAACAATAATAATAATAATAATAATAATAATAATAATAATGATAAAAATAAATAATAATAATAATAATAATAATAATAATAATAATAATAATAATAATAATAATAATAATAATAATAACAATAATAATAATAATAATAATAATAATAATAATAATAATAATAATAATGATAATAAAATAATAAAATAATAATAATAATAATAATAATAATAATAATAATAATAATAATAATAATAATAATAATAAATAAATAAATAATAATAATAATAATAATAATAATAATAATAATAATAATAATAATAATAATAATAATAATAATAATAATAATAATAATAATAATAATAATAATAATAATAATAATAATAAATAAAATAATAATGATAATAATAACAATAATAATAATAACAATAACAAACCATGCGGTGGAAGGCAAAGTTGGAAGTAAAATTGTTCGTCTACCCGTCCGTGTTCCCTCCACCGCCTCCCACAACCCATCACAATGTTGCCACAATAACAACAACACAATGATAAAAGCAGCAAGAGGAACCCACTGACGTACCGAACACCCACCAAAAATCAGTGACAAGGTCCATGAAGAGCAAAAGTAGGAATGTTTATCGGGGACTGGCATCCAAGTGAGCCTTTTTGTTTTATCGGTTTTGTTGCAGTTAGCCAGACTTTCCCTCTTACATGAAAAAAGAAGCACAACACTCAGGGGCGCCTCAGTTAAGGAAATCACCAACACATTCCACTGAGAATCCACTGAGAACCACTCGTACCCGCTCAGTGACAAGGTCGAGGAAAGGCGAGTTGGAAATTGGTTATTGACAACGGGACTGCTACGTTATTTGGGGGTGTGGTCCAGTAGTATTGTGTTAAGTGTTGTGGGTCCAGTAACGTTTGTGTTGTCAGGTGTTGTGGGTCCAGTAACGTTTATGTTGTCAAGTGTTGTAGGTTGGTAACGTTTGTGTTGTCAAGTGTTGTGGGTCCAGTAACGTTTGTGTTGTCAAGTGTTGTGGGTCCAGTAACGTTTGTGTTGTCAAGTGTTGTGGGTCCAGTAACGTTTGTGTTGTCAAGTGTTGTGGGTCCAGTAACGTTTGTGTTGTCAAGTGTTGTGGGTCCAGTAACGTTTGTGCTGTCAAGTGTTGTGGGTCCAGTAACGTTTGTGTTGTCAAGTGTTGTGGGTCCAGTAACGTTTATGTTGTCAAGTGTTGTAGGTTGGTAACGTTTGTGTTGTCAAGTGTTGTGGGTCCAGTGGCATTGTGATGTCAAGTGTTGTGGGTTGGTAACGTTTGTGTTGTCAAGTGTTGTGGGTCCAGTGGCATTGTGTAGTCAGGTGTTGTGGGTCCAGTTGCATTGTGATGTCAAGTGTTGTGGGTCCAATAACGTTTGTGTTGTCAAGTGTTGTGGGTCCAGTAACGTTTGTGTTGTCAAGTGTTGTGGGTCAATAACGTTTGTGTTGTCAGGTGTTGTGGGTCGATAACGTTTGTGTTGTCAAGTGTTGTGGGTCGATAACGTTTGTGTTGTCAAGTGTTGTGGGTCGATAACGTTTGTGTTGTCAAGTGTTGAGGGTCGATAACGTTTGTGTTGTCATGTGTTGTGTGTCCAGGAACGTTTGTATTATTTGGTTAGATCCTGTAGTCATTTCTATTTAGCCTATTCTTACAAACATCATTTCTATCTCATCTTTCCCTCACCTTTGGCACAGTAACGTTTGTGTAGAGGGGAGTCGTGGGTGAGGAAAGATGTGGTTACTACCGTGTCTCTGCTACAACTGGAAACTTTACTAGGTCGACTCAACACAAGGGTTCAGGTACTAGGGACTCGAACACTTCCGAGGCAGGTATTCAATGAGACAACTCGAGTTTTTAATAAAAACGAGGACTTCTATAGACACATCCCAATTACACCCAGGGGCGCCTCACTTGGGCACACCGCCAACACTGTCAGCGTCAAAGGTGGAGGGAAAGCGAAATAGAAATGTTTATAAGCCAAGACGAGATAGAATTACCGTTTAATGACTACAGTATCCAACCAGACAACTCCGCAATACCCAGGGACGCCTCACTACGGGAAGCCACCAACTCGCCACACCCAGACGTCGATCAGTGCCAATGCTCAAGGAAAAGATGAAATAGAAATGCTGTTTGTAAGAAGTGATGATATAGAAATATTGATCAATGACTACAGGATCTAACCAGACACTGTAACACATAGGGCCACACCACCAACACCAGCACATCACAACCAAACACCAGTCAGCATCAGAGGTACAGGAAAAGCGGAATAGAAATGTTGTTTATTGACTACAGAACTTAGATAGACACTCCACCACTCTGCAGCACCCTAGGGCACCACACTGCTTCACTTGGGCAAATCGCAACACAGGAAGCGGACGTCATTAAGAGCCGTGTCGTCGCCAAAGGTGCCCTGGTCTTCCTGCACGAGGGTCATGAGGCCACACACCGCCATGCCACTCCTACAAAAGGATGGTTCAAGCCAGTGGCCCCACTTGTTCCCCGGAGACTCGAGGTAGCCATTCATCTGGCGACAGTACATGCGCAGGGCGTTGGCGGCGGTGTCGTCAGTGAGGGAACCTTGGTCTGGCTGACTCTGCGGGGCAACGTGGTACAGCAAAGACGAAGAAAGTGAGGTGGTGTGTGAAAGACGAGAGAGAGAGAGAAGGAAAAAAAATAAAATAAATAAAAAATAAAAAACAAAAATATTGCCAGAAAGACGAAAAAAAAATAAGAGAGATTGCCAGAAAGACGGAAAAAAAAAAATATTGCTAGAAAGACGAAAAAATAAAAGAGATTGCCAGAAAGACGAAAAAAAAAAAGGATATTGCCAGAAAGACGAAGAAAACAAGATAGTGCCAGAGACGAAGAAAACAAGATGATGCAGAAAAGACGAAGAAAACGAGGTGATAAAGGAATAACAAAGAAAATAAAGTGATAAAGGAAATGAGCTAATAAAAAAAATAACAACGAAAATGAGCTGATAAAGGAAAGAAGAAGAAAAATGAGGCGGTAAAGGATTGATGAAGAAAACAAGATGATACAAAAAAAAAAAGAAACTCGAGGAAAAGTGCAAAAGTCACAGCCATTCTATATCCGTGGCTGTCTTCCTATTGCCACTCCTGTCATTACTCTTACAGCACTGACACTGGACTTTCTTAAGATTAGCCTGACTTTCAATGACGTTTTCGTATTGATGGTGCAAAATCCTTATTGATAAAGTGACATTCCAATCAAGAAAAACATCTTTGAAAACTGACATTAAAAACAGAAATGAAATACTCGAGTCAGGTCGTTCTAGCGATTGAGAAAAGGAGTTGATTAAAAGCAAGATTAAGATCAAGATGCAAACTGAACCCTTTATTTTAGCAGGGAATACACTCTTATTACCCAGACTGTCTCTCCCACACTGGCACCGCGACGCTCACACTATACATATTCGCCTTTCCGCTCCACCTCCACATTGCATCTCCATTACATCCCCTCCACTGCACCTCCACAACACCACCACGCACCACCATAAACCCTGACACCACCACCACAAGACTTACCCGTATTCAGAAACTCATGGCTCTCTCACCACGACTATTTTCAAAGGTCACATAACTGATAAAGCGGGTTCTCAGGAGTGCTTCGCCTATCAGTAATGCAGAAGTAGTGTTAATCTCTCACTAGAACAGTAGAAACATCTTTTAAAAACCCGTGTGCCTTCTAGCAAATATACTATCCTGAAAGTAGTGAGGTTCGGCGCATAACTCTCTTCTCTCAAGTGCTTTTTTTTTTTTTTTTAATATATTGTTGCTCTTGATTGGCCCTCTCTCCTACATAAAAAAAAAAAAATGTCTAAAAATATGGCCCTTACAAAGACACTGCAAAAGCTGAAGGCTAAATGTACAAACAGAACACCATGTAAAAGTAAAGGATGCCACAAAAAAAGGCACTAAAACGCCACAGGAAATCAAAATAATGTCACAAAAAGTAACCCAAACACTAAAGAATACAAAAAAAGCACAAGAAAGTTACTAAAACACCAGAAAACACCACAGTAATTAAAAACAGCATGAAAAATTAGCAAATGACTACAAAAAATAACGAAAAAATACCAGAGAGAGAGAGAGAGAGAGAGAGAGAGAGAGAGACAGACAGAGAGAGAGACACAGACAGAGAGAGAGACACAGACAGAGAGATACACACAGAGAGATAGACACAGACAAACAGACGGACAGACAGACACACAGACAAACAGAAAAAGAAAAAAGAAAAACATCCCAATTCCACACAACACAACACACAAAACAAAGCCACCACAACCACACAACACTAACTACGACCAAAACCCCTACAGGAGGAAGCCACAAGACAGGCGCTGGCATACCTTCAGGTTGTACCCATAGAAGAAATCCCCTTCGTCACAGGAGTACAGGCCCGTCCAAGAGCCGCGGTTCATGGTGGAGGACGTGATATTCCCAGTGGATTCCCCGCCATGTTGTAACAGTGCAACCTGATGGCGTTGACGCTCGTGTCGTCATCCACCCCCCAGTGCTGCTTCTCCACCTGCCAGGAGTGAGTGGAAGAAGGTGGAGCGATGGAGGTTTGGAAATGAGATGGGTGATGTAAGTGACTCTCTCTCTCTCTCTCTCTCTCTCTCTCTCTCTCTTGACCTACAGCGCGAAGAGAGTAGAAGCCAGAAGAATGTTGGAAAAATAGGCACGAATGATGAAAAAGATGACGTTGAGAAAACATTGTATCTCTCTCTCTCTCTCTCTCTCTCTCTCTCTCTCTCTCTCTCTCTCTCTACCCTTGATGTGACGGACGAAACACGGAAAAGAGGACAAGCACCAAAGAAAAATGAAAAAAGAGATAAAATTCCACGAGGCGAGTGAAAACATCTCCACAGAGCAACCAGAATGGATAGACTCGACTCATCTCCTGCTGGCGATAAGGGAAGAAGCGAGGAGAGGGAGGCAACAGGAGGGTAGGACAGGAGCCAGGAGAGGGAGAGAGCGAGGAGACGGAGGCAACAGCAGGGCAGGAGCCAGGAGAGGGAGGGAACAAGAGTGCAGAGGAAAGGGAGAAAGGAACAGGCTGGTAAGGAGAGAAAGGAGGAAGGAACAGGCTGGCAGGGATAGGAGGGAGGAAGGAACAGGCTGGCAGGGAGACAAGGGAGGAAGGAACAGGCTGGCAGGGATAGGAGGGAGGAAGGAACAGGCTGGCAGGGAGAGAAGGGCGAAAGGAACAGGCTGACAGGGGAAAAAGGAGGAAGAAGCAGGCCGACAGGAAGAAAAGGGAGGAAAGAACAGGCTGACAAGGAGAAGGAAGAAGGAACAGGATGGCAGAGAGGAAGGAACAGGCAAGGAGGAAGGACGCAACAAATCCTAACAGCCTCGCCCCTCACCTTGAGCTCGAAGGACCTGGCGTAGGACCCCTCAGGACAAGCCTCCGTCGCCCCCCAGAAGCCCAGGAAAGTCGCCCCTAGGGAGTGGATGAAGTCGTCTGGACTGTACGCTGTCAGGAGAAGAGGGATCGGGTCATGGCGCCACAGCAGAGACGTCTTAAAATGCTACTTCTATTGCTAAAAAGACTTGCTAGGTCATGGCGCCACAACAGCAAGGTCTTACAACGCTACTTCCCCTTCCAAGAACTAAGTAATGGCGCGTCACAAAGGTCAAAACAGCGCTACCTCTCCTGGCAGCAACACACGTGGTCAAATAGCGCCACTCCTACTGACACTGGCTGGATCAAAGGAGCAGCATACTGGATGATGTTTTGATCTCGTTTTCTATGCCTTGCCTAGACTATGACGCGTTAAAGTACTAATTCAAATCACTGGCTATACGCACCGAGAGAGGGCGCCGCGAGGGCAAGGGCGAGGACCACGAGGCGCAGCATGGCGAGGGGCAGGCGACAGACACGCGGGGATCAGAGAAAGTTCGTATTCCTCCCTCTATATAAACTTCGGCGTCTGGTTGCTCTTATCTCCACAGCCTCCCCACCCAGCCCAGCCCAGCCCTGCCCCCCGAATCCATCCAGCCCAGCCTAGTACCCTTCCCCACCCACCCAGCCAAGCCCAGTATCACCAGTCCTCCCTATCCATCAGCCCAGCCCAGTACCCTTCCCCATCCACTCAGCCCAGCCCAGTATCCCAAGTCCCCCTACCCATCCAGTGTAATCTGGCGCACTGCAACACCCGTAAAGTCCCAAACGCGAGCATTTCTTTCCATCACCACGCGACCTTTGAGGAGGGCAATAACTGATAACGTGTTTCCTTGATGAATAGAAGCCTTCAGTCAATATCACAGGTAATTTCAAGGTGCGAAGCGCAATTACCTACCTTAGAATGAGGAAAGCAGCGGGTGAACGGGAGAGAGCGGCGGGAGAGGGACAGATTAAGTAGGAACGCAGTAATGAAAGGAGAGAAAACTATGTAATAAAAGCAGTTACGTAATATGGTGAGGGAAGACGCGACCTCCACCTCACCTGTCTCCTCCCACGCCACCCCTCCCCCCAGCCTTCCCCTACTTTGTCCCTCACCCATCTATCCCGGCCCCCACAAACCTCTCCCCCTACCACCTACACCCCCCTCTGTCCCTCTTTATCATCACGCCAGCTGGTCTTTCACGCAACAATGAAAACATCATGGAGAGAGAGAGAGAGAGAGAGAGAGAGAGAGAGAGAGAGATCCTATATAAGAACTACTGTCTTCCCCAACACCTCTCTCTCACACACACACCATCCTTCATTCTCATTCTTATCTGTCGCTCCGTCTTTCTATCAATATCATGCAACTGTGCCTGACAAGAGCTTATCGTGGCAACATCTGTCTTCCTCACACTGCGCACTGGGTCTGTCCATAACTCGCTTTTCTTTCACCCGTTTATCTCTTTCTCCTTCCCAACAGCCTGATCTCTTTTCTTGTCCTCCCTTCCCCTCTTGTCTCTAATGCATCTTCTCTCCATATTGTTTTCTTTCTTTCTCTTGTGTGATTGTACCCTTCCCTTCCCTATTCCATTGTTTTCTCTTCCATCGTTCCCTTCCTTTCATTTTATCAGTCTTCTCTTCCTTTCTCTTACTCTAATCGATGTTCTCTTTTCTCTCTCATGTAGTTATTGTTATTTATCTTATACATCCATTCCTCTCCTCCATCAACCCAATGCATTCTCTCTCTCTCTCTCTCTCTCTCTCTCTCTCTCTCTCTCTCTCTCTCTCTCTCTCTGTGCTGGAGATGCAAAGAAGACCTGGAGAACTATTAATCGCTTAATGGGAAAAACGTATCCGAAATCTCCACCATCATTTCACTTTAATGGAGGTACTATTACTAATAATTATGATGTGGCAAAAGCATTTAATGATTATTTTAGCAGTATAGGTAATTTACTTGCCAATAACATCCTAGATATACAGCCTCCTTTCAACACGTATCTTCCTGAACCTGTCCCTTACTCTTTTTATTTAAGACCTACGACACTGGCTGAAGTTAAATCTGTAATTCTTAATATGAAAATCTCTACTCCCGGCCATGATGAAATTCACTCAAATTATCATCCAATGTTGTGACATCATTTCACCGTTTCTAGTATTTATAATAAATAAGTCATTTCAGGAGGGAACGTTTCCACATCACTTGCAGATCGCGCGTGTTGTCCCTGTCTTTAAGAAAGGTGACAACTCTCTACCACAGAATTACAGACCAATCTCCATTTTGCCCAGCTTCAGTAAAATTTTGGAGAAAGTAATGGTTGTAAGGCTTACGGACTACCTCACAAATAATTCAATTCTTTCGTCATCCCAGTATGGTTTTCGCCCAAAGTTCTCTACAGAGTTAGCAGTTTACAGTCTTTGTCAAGATATATACAATGCAATGGATAACAAATTATTTCAGTTAACTGTGTTCTGTGATCTTACTAAGGCATTTGACACCATCTCTCATTCCATCTTACTACATAAACTGCATTGTTACGGAATACGTGGTATTGCTAACAACTGGTTTAAAAGTTACCTATCCCATAGAAAACAATACACCACTTTTAACAATGCCTCATCTCCTTGTAATAACGTCACATGTGGGGTTCCTCAGGGATCAATCCTTGGCCCTATACTTTTTAATTTATATTAATGACATCACCCGCAGCAGCAACAAATTAAGCTTTTACTATTCGCTGATGACACAACTATCTCTATTCAAGGATCTAGTCTTGAAAGTATCACTCACACTTTAAATACAGAGTTGTCAAAAGTCTCTAATTGGATCAAGAGCAATAAACTAACCTTAAATATCAATAAAACTAATTTCATGGTTTCCAATCCACTTATGTCTCGGCCAACACACACATCAGTTACAATTGATAATATTACACTAAATGAAGTTTCAGATTTTAGGTTTCTAGGAGTCATCATCGATAGAAAATTGAAATGGAAAGAACACTTTGACATGATGAAATCCAAGATATCTTTATTAACAGGAATAGTTTTCAGAATAAGAGATTACTTGAATGTTAACTGTTTACGTCAAATTTATTTAACATTAGTATATCCTCACCTATTATATTGTTGTGCCGTGTGGGGAGGGGCGAATGGAACGTATATAAACAACATTTTATTACTCAAAAGAAACTTTTGCGTGTCATTACTTACAAACAACGCTACGAACACACACACAATGTATTTAGAGATCTAAGATTGTTAAAGCTTCCAGACATTTTACATCTACAGACACATTTATTTGTACATAAATCTTTACATTCATTTCCCATCGAATGTGGCTTTACTTCAATGCCTAGTAATGTTACGCGGAGAACACGAGACCTACTGCTTCCGCTGTGCAGGACATCGCATGCCAAGCAGAGTGTCCTGTCAAGAGGAGCTAAAGCCTGGAACGATCTACCTCAAGACTTAAAATCCGATGGAAATATACTATCATTTAAATGCAAATTAATAAAAGAAATATTCGCCTCGTATGACAATGTATAGATGTATAGTATTTCACAAATACTACATACTCTGAGTATAAGGTTTTATAACAGATAACACTATTTATTAGGTCCTATTTTTGTACGTTATTTCATTTGTGTATGTGTATACTTTTTTGTAACAGCTAATATTATTTAATTTTGCTATATGTTTGTATATGAGAAGTCCCTTGCTATGATGTTCACCGTATAATAATCTACAGGCCCTAAGAAAGCTTCGGCTTAACGGGCCTGGCTTCGCAACACACTATGTTAACTGTCCATTGTGTACATGACTATAGAGCCAAATAAATGTATCAGTATCAGTATCAGTATCAGTATCTCTCTCTCTCTCTCTCTCTCTCTCTCTCTCTCTCTCTCTCTCTCTCTCTATATATATATATATATATATATATATATATATATATATATATATATATATATATATATATATATCTTCTATCTTTTTCCCTCCCTCATCCTTCTTTTCTATTCACTTCATATTATACGTATTCCAAACCCTCATTTTCTCCTTGTAATACTCAGTCTGCTCTTTTTTTTTTTTTTTTTTTTTTTTTTTTTTAAGGTCACGAAGATGACTGGTCGCGTTCCCGTGGGTGCTTTTCAAACTGGCAGCGTACGTATAGGGTTCTGATTAATCTGTCATTACAATCATGATAACGCACATTTAGTAACCCCGGCAACCTCCACCAGAGCGACTGTTTGAAAGGAGTGGGAGATAAAGACAAGAAATATTTACGTCGCAAATTCTGGGAAAGTGCGAGTTCAATGTTAACCGTTCAATACTGAGACGCATTTTTACTTTGATTTTTGGGTGCGATTAGATTATTTTATTTGCATTAGGAAGGGTTTATGGAGGTCAAAAGATTAACCCCTTTAATACTGAAACACATTTTTTACCTTGAGATTTGTGTACGATTAGACCATTTTATTTACACTAGGAAGGGTCTATGGAGGTATGAAGATTAATGGCCACAGTCTTCACTATTTCGCTTCCTACATGAGTCAATGAATATGGAAATGCGTATTGGTGCTGAAGGGGTTAATGGCCAGAGTCTTCCCTATTCTAATCACAACATATATTTCTGAAGCTGTATAAAATCACCAAAATAGTAACCAGATGAAAATGCGTCCTGGAACTAAAGAGGTTAAACTTTTCAACAATTCAAAGCACTAAAAGCAATGCATGGAGTGTTTATAAGCATACACTAGAGAAAAGGGCATAAAAGAGACGAGATTTTGAAATTTCTAGTCGGTGCGATGTTTATAGGTGGCTGTAGGAATAAGAAAAATGTACAAGAGTTAGTTCTCCCTGAATGGTTAGTGATTAATGAAAGCCGTATCAGATGGTAAGGAAAAGGATTGTATTATTTTTTTCTAGCGATAAAGACTGAATCTCTCTCTCTCTCTCTCTCTCTCTCTCTCTCTCTCTCTCTCTCTCTAAAAGCAGTGAGTGACGTTACATTATTTCACGCAAATGTAAACTCGCAATCTGTTTACAAGTACGAGAATGGGAACCGCGAGCAAGAATTTCGCAAACATATTCATAAGAACGTTCCTCTTAAAAGTTTGAGAAGCTTTGAATTTCCTCCTAAATAATGCCTCTCCCTACCCTCCCCCCATCTCTCTCTCTCGAACCCCTGAACCCCAACCCTCTCCCCTCTCACAACCCCCAACACGCCCCGACCTCCATTTCTCGCATCGAACAAGAGGTGCATCACTCTCTCTTATCAATTCTCGCCCCACCGCCTTCCCTGCCTTGCCCGAACTGACGTAATGCACACACAAAGCTCGCCCTTCCCACCCCCCCCCTCCTCTCTCTCTCTCTCTCTCTCTCTCTCTCTCTCTCTGATCATGTTCGCGCCTCGCCGCTTCCTTCCAAGGCTTCAAAATTTTTATTCTGGCGATTTATCTGGGGTAAATTTTACAATATTTCCAGTTAGGGATTTATATCAGGAATTTTCATGGATTTTCAGGTAGTGTCGCTCATGGGATTTGTAAAAAGAATGTGTCTAGCGATTTACTGGCGGGGTTTGTGAGATTTTTCAGTTTTTGTCAAGGATTTCAATGAGTTTGAGGTATTTTTCGGTGGGATTACTTAGGGAATTTAAGGAAAGAATGCATAAGAGGATTTTTTTCAATGGAATTTGTGAGGAATTTGTTTATATGTGATGATTTATGTGGGGAATCTCTCTCTCTCTCTCTCTCTCTCTCTCTCTCTCTCTCTCTCTGGGGATTAATCTCAGGTGTTTAATAAGATTTTCATTGGAGATTTATGAGAATTTATGGATTTAAGGAGATTTATGGGAAACAGTTCTAGCTTCTGGGGATTTACTGAGATTTCTTATTTACTGAGGATTTCTAGGGGATTTCGTTAATTACTGGGAACTTCGGGAGGATTTCTCATTTATAGGGGATTTCTGGAGAATATGTCTTGTCTCAGCTGATTTCTAGGGAGGATCTCTTATTTTTGGGAAGTTTTTTTTAAGCGGAAATTTCTAGGGATTTTTTTAGTATTTTCTAGGGATTTTGCAGGAGGATTTCTTTCTTGGGGACCGCTTGGGAGGATTTTTTATTTCTTTGAGGATTTCTGGAAAGATTTCCTTTGAGATCCTTTTCTTATTTATTACTTGAGGATTTTTCTCAGTTTGATCTTGGCCGTGTCCATTCAAACACCAGCCTCGTAAAGAATATAAACAAACAAAGGAATAAACTAGAAAATAAATAAATAAAAAGAGATAGTAAGGCAGAATTATGGCCAGCTGAGGGTCACTTTTCAGGGCCATAGAATTTCAAGGTCTTAAGGAAACAATCCAAAATACAACCACACTATAGAAACTCCTGAAGGCAAACAACACCAGCAACACAAGTAACATAAACAAACAACACTTGCCTCCTACTGGAACAGAACTACAGGAACCCTGCTGAACAATTTGAAGGGTACCGATTGTTTGTGACTTCCCCAACACACATTAAAGCTAACTATAAACAAAAGAATCAATGTTGTTTTAATTATCAAGAAGAGAACAAGTCACCAGTCACAAGATAAGGCGAGTAATTATCACTTGTTTTTATTTACTTTATCTTTGTGACTTCCCCAGTGCACATTAAGGAGAAAAGAACTCAGTGTTGTTTTAATCATCGACACACTACAGGACAAAAAAGGCGAAGAGTCACCAGGTATAGTACAAGATAAGGCAAGTAATCACCCACTGGTCTTCGTTTATTTTTTCCTTGTGATTTCCCCAACATTAAAACATTGAGGCAAACTATAAAAATATGTTGCTTTAATCATCGAGAAGGGAAGAAGTCACCAGGTTCAAGGGAAGTAACCATCAATAGTTTTCATTTATTTTTCCTTGTGACGTCCCTCATGCACATTAATGTAAAGTATAAAAAGAAGAAATCAGTGTTGCTTTAATCATCGAGAAGCAAAGTCACCAGGTACAAGATAAGGCGAGTAATCACCAATAGTTTTCATTTATATTTTTTCCCTGCGACTTCCTTGACACACATAAATGCAAAGTATATATATATATATATATATATATATATATATATATATATATATATATATATATATATATATATATATATATATATATATATATATATATAAATCAGTGTTGCTTTACTCATAAAAAAACTGAAGTGTCATCAAGTACAAGATGAGGCGAGTAATCATCACTAGTTTTTCCTGTATTTTTTCTTTGTGACTTTCCCGACACATCAACGCAAACTACAAAATATGGTTGTTTTAATCATCAAGAAGGGAAGAGGAAGTCCCGACATACATGATGAAGTGAGTAATTATAAATACTTTTCATTTATTTTTTCTCACTTACTAGTTTTCTCCTTTTTTCCAGTTTGAGTGACCAGTTTCATAAAAGCTGAACGTGCCCCTGTGGTATCTGGAAAATTAATCATTGCTGGAAGCCACACAGGTGAGTGAGCCACAGCACAGCCAGGTTAGGGAACAAAGTAAATGTATTGCAGAGTGTTTTTGTTCTCTCTTTTTTTCTAAGTCTTGGTTGGTTGCGAGAGAGAGAGAGAGAGAGAGAGAGAGAGAGAGAGAGAGAGAGAGAGAGAGAGAGAGAGAGAGAGAGAGAGAGAGAGAGAGAGAGAGAGAGAGAGAGAGAGAGAGAGAGAGAGAGAGAGAGAGAGAGAGAGAGAGAGAGAGAGAGAGAGAGAGAGAGAGAATTATAAACAGCCTTTTTTTAATCTTTTTCACCGTGGGCAGTCTCCTCAATACATAAAGAATAAGTCAAATAAAAGAAGTTGTCCAAAGTAATACTACAATAATGTATAAAACATCTGATGCAAGAAAACCACTTATTAAGAGAATGCCTCAATCTACCACAGGGCCAGTTCTTCTTGATGTCTGAGGAACTCTTAACACAAAGCAGTTCATTAGTCCACGAGTGCATTTCCCTTTACTCTGCAGACACAGCACTCCCTGGACTCTGTGACATCACTAATCAGGCACCTCAGCACTTTGACTAACTTGCAGTTCAATAAGTTACAAGGACTGAGTTGTTTTCAAAGATAAGTAATAATACAGCAAGAATCTATGTTTATAAAAATGACTTTATTTATCGTTCGGTCTTACCATTACATATAAATACGCAAAGTCCTTAAGAGTTACAACATGGATGGCTTGGGAGCACCAGAGCAAGTGGCCAGCTCCGGTGCCCAATGGAACACTAAATACTATAAAAAATCCTAAAAAATATGTAAAAAATGGAGAATTGAGCAAAAATCAAAAGAAAAGCAACTTGGAGTGAGCATCGGGTCTCCTGGTATGACTGGTTCGTGGACGACACAAGTCAACTTAATACTACGTACAATAAATTAAAGTAACACAGTAGCGGCACACATTAAAAACTACCACAGATCATTGGAACACAGAGTGAATATTGAGCAGGGAAATGAGCATTGATGTTCCTTGGGCGGTGGGCCTGTGAGGGGATCGTGTGTATTGAGCAGTGTGTGGCTGAACAGGGCAGCCCATAGCCTCTAGTCATCAGTACCTTTGTCCTGTTTCACCTTTGGACTATTGTTTTGGCAACCTTGGCCCTTAAGCAACACTCTTTTTTAGCATCCTAGGTCCCTCTACGAGCACTTGACTCGATCCACACAGGACTTTTACATTCATCCTAAACATTTTTTTTGGCAATATTACAGTAGAGATACCTAGTAGAGATACCTATCACACTCTATCCTGCAACTTCCTGCAGCAACAAGTGTACTTTGAGATCATAAAACATCCTTCGGGCCAAACAACCCACGTGGCTGTACTGTCAACGCCCTCACGTGTCAAGGCGACAGTCTGACACTGGTCGCCTTGCCTCGTCATTACACTGGCACCTTGCATTCTTCTCGATCTGCATCTTAACATACTTGACCAAAGTGCATCTCACCATTCTAGGCTGTCATATGAAAACAGTCTATCTCCTCTCAGTGGATCGCCACACCTGACGTCACACAACAGTTTTTCAGCCACAGTCCATGTACTACTTGCTTCACGTGACAATGTTCTGCATTGTTTTACAACCTATTTTGATATACGTACGTACACATCAGAACTACCGAGAAAATATTTTGACATGGACTTGCATTAAATTCAATTTCTGCACCTTGAAATGGAAGCTTTTTGTAGGTCATAGAAAAGTTGAACATTTAATATAGTAATACTAAAAAATCCATCTCATGTACTGCACAAGACTGATTATTCTACATTACTTATTACACCTGCGCCTCTTCCGTCCCTCGTCATCAGGTAATCTTATCGCCTACGACCTCCATTGTGGCACAAACGTCTTAACACTTTTACTATTGCATAAACATTATATAAAAAGATCTCATTCTAGAACCTTGTAGCCATAGTTATGGTGAAGACACAGCTGTATGCACTTTGCTATGATACAAACACCTCTGAAGGTCATTGCTATAATTATACACACAATTCTTACCATCAGACAACACAGTTACAAGCTAACCTCAAAATCTTGGCACCTTCCTAAGCAGAACACTAACAAAATAAATTCCTATGAGTTCTAGCACTAATCTTACTGGAAGCTGTAAAAAAGGACATGTGTTTGCACTTGAATATCGGTAAGCTTATCTGGCCTTTGTCATCTGTATTAAAAAACCATCTGCTATAAAAATATAAGAATACTAGTTATTGTCACATCTTGTTCTTTGAAAAATACTGATAAAATACAAATGAAAAACTATACAATAAAAATCATTTGTGCTAGGATCAGCTACACTAGAAAAGAATAAATTAATAAGTTCATAAATTAACACAGAAATATTAGAGGCACACCAGGAACCTCCTCCTCCAGGATAGGAAAGGATGTAAATGCCATGAGTCAGCCCAACCCCCATGCCACACTCCCTCCACATGACACCTGCTTTTGTAACTTTAATACGTACATGAAGGAACATACATGTGTGTGTGCATGTGCATGTGTGTGTGCTTGTGCGTGTACATGTGCGCGTGTGCGTGTACGTGCGTGTGCGTGTGTGTGTGTGTGTGTGTGTGTGTGTGTGGAATCATCAGTGTATCCATTTCCACAGTAACTTTCCACAGGTAAGTCTAAATCTTGTCCAAATCCTAATCAGTGCAGGTAATGAGGTAGCTGGTGGTGATGATTTGTATTGTCAACATCATACTGACTTGTATGGTAAACATTGGGAGTGATACGACTCAATGTGACTAATAATTCCCTTACAAAATGACATGACTCTAATTCCAATGTTGATGATCATGATGTTTACTACTTTTAAAGGTCTGTTCAGGTTAGCAAGGGGTGCAAGATATCCCTCCTGCCTCTGACGAATGCCACTTGTCAACTGATGGATATCCTACTGTGGTTCCTTCTCTCCAAGCTAATGTGAACAGACTAGAGCTAGCTAAACTGTGGCATTTCTCTATAAATATGCCAGTAAAAAATTGAACTCACAAGTTTTTATCAGCACCACTGTAAGCTGTATCCTTTGGAAAACACTTTTTGTGAAATTCTATCCATACATTTCATCTTGACACACATCATGATTCTAACACATCTCATTTATTTTCCTTTGGGCACATTTTCACCTCTCACAGCTACACACAATGCTCCTATCATTATGAAATGCAAGGTTTACATTAAGTGTTCTCAGCCCTATTAGCTGCACTGCTGCATTTTGACTCCCATGTCAAAGAGTCATAAAGGTACACTTCTACATTTCCTACACTAAGTTTTCACCACCAAAAAATTCAGATTACAAACTTTCACACTCACACATCACACAAAGGTACAGTTTGAAAAGGTTAATACTGTCTATCTTTATGGTTGTTTCTTATCACTTCTAACGTGTATTAAGTAATAGTATTCTTGTTATCTTCTATAAAAGTAAGTATGGCCCCACAGACTAGGAAAAGCTTCAGTAAAGACTAACATCACTCACCAGCCAGTACTTCCTTCAGTAAGTTGTTTATGGGTGCCTTGCTTTACTTTGCATCCTAATCAGTTCCCAGTATTCTTCAGGAAGTGATTTCTTTACTTCACATGCACACCAGATCACAGAATTGTGAGAAGAGATGGTTTCTTCACCTTACATGCCCACCAGACAACACTATTCAAAGGGAGTGAATGGTTTCCTTACAGTGCAGGCTTTTCAGAGCCCAGCATTCTTCAGGAAGTGATGGTTTATTTACTGTTCATGCTTATCAAATCTAAGTATTCTCAGGGAAGTGATGGTTTTAGAGTAATCATGGAAACTAGTCTGCAAAACATAACTATCAGCTTTCAGAACACTCATATAAGCACAAGGGATCTCAGTACAAGCTTGATGTCCCTAAAAGCAACTAACATTAACTGACCCAGGCCTGATCAAGATTAACCTGTCTTAGTTCAATCACACCTGCCCGAATCTTAACTAATCTTAACCTAATAAACCCTAAACTTATCAAGACCTAACATACCTAACATTGCAGATAATTCTCAAGTCATTTCTCTAAAAACAAGATTCCCACAATGGTTCAGGCTTAGATTACAAAGATTACTCAATGATAATAAACAGTATAATTCGGAAAGTAATGGCTGGTATGTGAAATAAATCTTACCCAGAATTTTTCACATATTACATTTTTCATACTTTGCCTGTACTGGCATCCAAAGTCTTGATTAATGTTTTGTTAGTATGGATACACTAGTGGGGAAACACGAGGCTCGACATAAGTACCCCTTCCCTCGTTCTGATCCCCTAGGAAAGAGTGTTTAAGTCTCCTTCAGCTCATGAGACAACGCTGCTCTTAAGTATGGTAAGTAACTATATGTATGTACATCATTGACATTCTAGCATGCATAGGTAGTCTGAGGCATGGCAAGTCTTCTCGAAGGTTAGGAAGATGAAATGGGTGAGGCTAGAGAGAGAGAACACAAGAAGGAGTCCAGAGCAGTCAAAGAATTCACATAAGAAGTACAGAACGATCAAGGAACTGTGACCTCCTAAACCCAGTAACTCTATCAAGCCACCCCAAGCCAGGTGACGTGTCACTTAACCCCTTAATCAATAAGTGAACCAATGGGAGCTTTTAAAAATTAGACATCTCTTAAATACATTTGTGGAAAAAGGATTGGCAGATTACATGTAACATTTCATACAAGAACCCCCAAGTAAAGGTCATCTCGTAGCTTCTATTATGTTCTTGTGGTTTTAATGCAGATTTTTTTAGCTGCACTGAGCCCACATTGGCTGATGGTGAAATAAATAAATAAACAGCAGCCTTTGTTTCTCCTAATGGCAATGTTAAAAGAAGACAATGAACAAAGAGTCTCCATGAATGTAAAAATGAAGAAAACTGTCTTTATTTCTCTCAGTCTTAAGTCTTCTAATGACAACAGAAGATGACAATGAGTAACGAGATTTCATAACTAAAGATAAATAGAAAAGTTATTCATTTCCCACAGTCAACTCGTCTCCCAATAATGATAGCTACAGAAGGAAGACAATGAGTGTAGTGACCCCGATGAGCATAATAGTAAATTCTGGCAAGGTTGGGTTAAGTTGTTAGTTTCAATGATATTCTAAATAAAAATCTCTCCTCTGAGTGTTAGAGTAGAATTATGATGGTATTTCAAATCTTTCTTTTCTTAATCTAAAATTACTAATGTTAATGCAGAATCACTAATACATTTTCATCTTTTCAAATCTGAAAGCCTTATGAATGTATGCAGATTGACTAACTTGAACAGTAGAATAAAGAAATACTGTTAAAATCTTACTATTGTCACTGCTGTAGTTCAATTCACCATGAGATCTAGGTACAGCTGAGGACTTAAACCAAAGCTTCCAATGACCTTAGTGCTCATCTGATTTACAAAGATGCTGGTGACTAGACACATAATTCATCATGTTGGCGTACGATAAGGAATACCAGAAATAAACTGTACATTCTAGATCATGGTAACTTATTTTCTTACTTAATTAATGTAATACTTTCATTAGAAGAGCTAAATGAGATGACTGGAAGAGCTTATTAAATTGGGAGAGATTTTTGGAACATATATAACTAGAACTTTCAGGGTACAGCTTAGGAGTAATACTGGTGAGATTTTGGGGGACTAGGATGTGAAGGAGTTCTGAGAGCTTCAGGCCATTACATAAAGAGCTGTAGTGACTTTGGAATAGCTTTAGAGTATTACTGAAAACTTTAGAGAGCATACTGGACCTTGGGAGAGCTTTGGGTACATTACTAAGCCTTTGGGGATATCATTGAGCTTCAGGGGTATTTCAGCTTCACCAGTTAGTTTGTTCGCCTACTGATCTACACAGGCGCCCTTCAAAACTAATCACGCTGGGAACTCTAACACTTATCACGTGCAATTTGAGATCACGAGGACACCAGTGAAAGACTGTGATGGACCAGCAACTCACGGCGACTGATGACCATGGTAACTCGTGGTACTGTTACAAAATATCGTGGTACTGTTACAAAATATACGGTATGTTACCAATTCAACACTGTTTATCTACATAGCTCACTGATATTTTGATGTTTCGGTACAAAGTGATGGACAGGCTACTTACTTTGGTGCTTCTCTCCCAGTTGTAAGTAACACGATGAATTAATTTGTTGCAGTGGTGAGATTTTTTTTTTTTTTCTAAATAATGAAGACGCACCAACACTCCCTAAAATGTAAACAACACCACGTGCTCCTGCCAAGTGCCAACTGCCAAGCGCTCAGTCTCGTGGTCAACTCTGCGTAAACAAATACTTGCGGTGATTCTCTCCTCAAATATAACACTACTACATAACATGCTGATCTAGCACACAAAATATGGCCAACATGTGATTATCAAGTCGTGTTGTATTTAGTTCAGAATACCACGCTGTCTCTTTGTTTGGAGTTGGGCAGTGGCGCAGGACAGTACCACGTGACTGTGTGACGTAACGAGAGCGTATGTACTGCATTGTGACTGTCTTTGATGACTGGATGGCACGGCTACTGTAATGCACCACAGACTCAGACTAGGCTACTTCTAAATATCATGTGAAGCTCTTACAAAAATGAGCAGATAATTAGATATCTTCAAGATTCAAATATGTGTTCGACTATGCTGTGTGTGTGTGTGTGTGTGTGTGTGTGTGTGAAGCTAATTGAGCGACGGGCGAGGCTATGATTTGCCTGTGGTTGGAGGAGTGTGGGTGAGGGCAGCTAAGCAAAGTAGGAATGCTTGGCAAGTGATGGTAGGTGACAAGGTTAATGGAGGAGGAGGAGGAGTGAGCATGGTGGTGATGGTGTGACCTCTTCAATATTACCAAACTAACCTAAGAACACTACCTGTCGGGGAAGACACTGGCCCCCGGAGAGTAACAAAAACTTAACACATAGTCAGTTGGGTGCCGGGGACGAGCGCTCAGAAGGGCGGACCGAGCGACACGATCCCCGGGGGCTCGGTGAGGATGGCGTGCAGGGACTGGGACAAGTTGTGCTTCATCACGTGCCTCTTGAGGACGTCCTTGCGAGCGAAGGCCTTGGAACACACGGGGCAGGAGTAAGGGCGGTAGTTGGCTTGCGAGGCTAGATGGCGCTGCAGGTTGGAACGATTACTGAAGGATTTGTCACAGCAGCGGCACCGCAGGCTGAACCGCACCGTCTCACAGTCCTGTAACAAAACACATCGTTACTGCCACATCACCTCTGCCCTCCACCTGTACTTACTTCCCGGAACATCCCACGGCTTGTCATTCATAGAAATTAAGCTTACTTTAGTTGAAGGGGGAGGAAATGATGAAATAATGAAGCTGTCTTATTTTTTTCGTATAAATTAATCAGAGCAAACATTGACTGTCACTCACCACTTCATGAGAACCTTTCACTCTGCACTCAGTTGGTTGTTGTTTCTGGTAAATGAAAGCAGTAATGATTCATCAGCTTTTATTGATGAACAACACAGTGGCAGCAAGACGCGGCCACTCCACAAGAAAAACCCGCTGACGTGCCAAGATACGGCGTGCAAAACTTATAGATCAACACAAACAGGGCTGTGCAAAACTTATCTTACTGGAAATGTGATGAGAAGATATAAGATAAAACCTTTACCTACGTCCAATACTGTCGTTGTGCCTTAACGGAATATATTGATAAAATATAATTAACAATCACCTACTACGAGGGAACAAACCTGAATCTCCACACGAGGCAGGAGGATGAAGAATAAAATAGAGGTAGACAATCACTGAAAGCAACATGAGGAGTGACGGTGCACGAGTGAGGTAACAAACAGAGACAACAACTGTGATCTGACACACTGCGTTCAGCGTTCACTTTGATTATAAACCCACGTAAACACTTCATATAAATATAACTAGTGAAAGCCTATCATCATAGAAGCTAACTTCCTTTGGTCAAGTTGAGGTTACAAAACAATTGATCATCACTGAGGGAGCAGTAAGTGGGGGAGAGGAATGGGGGCGGCTCGGGAGGGGGGAAGGGCTAGTGGGGTCCCCCCAGCAAGAGAGGACCAAGGTGGCGGGCCTCGCACCGCGCCTGGTGGTACTTGAACTGGTCCTTGCGGTGGAAGGATTTGCCGCAGGCGGTGCAGCGGAGGCGGTGTGCGGTAGGGAGGTGACCCTGGCAGTGGCGGATCATGGACTCAGGGTAGGAGAAGGTCTTGCCGCAGAGAGGGCACACCGTGTCCGAGCCGCACACCAGGCGCGCCACGCGACGCGGAGACACCCCCTGAACCAACAGCGTCTGCAACACACCCCAACCAGGTTAGTACCAGTCACCACCACCTCAACCACCACCACCACCACCACCACCATGCGCCCACCTCCACCACGGGCCCTGGGCCCGAACTCCCGGCACTATTAAAGCAGGTCAACAAATAAGGAACACAGATCACACTTTGGTGAGCCACAGCACAGGTTGAGGTGTGACGTGTATGACATTTGGAGCCGCTCGTCACACTTGGTTCGCGTCCACGGAGGGACTGGTCACGCAAGTAATAAGGCAGCTGTCTGCCCGCTGCATAATACTGATTTGTTTCTTAATGCATAGATGCACACCAGTGCATAGTTATGTACAATGTGTAGGAATATATCGTTATCTTCAAAATACTGTACCACCTTTGTTCTTTGATCCCACAAGTGTTCTCTGGAAGCCTAAGTTAACAACACATGGTCCCTTGATACACGGCTTTCTTTCTCCTTAAAGCTGACGGTAAATGCGGCGCCGACACGGAAGCCGGTGCCGTGCCTGGCGGCGGCGCTCCCGGTGCTTCAGGCCAGCAGCCGGCAGCGGTCACACCCACAGCGCTGCTCGGGGCTGGCCGCGTCCCTGGTGCTCACACGCGCACACAGCTCACGGCGCGTTACGCTCACAGAATCCAGGGAAGACGCAGAGCGGGAAGACAGACCATCATGCCGAACTAGAATGCTGTGTCATCCCAGGCGGCGGCAGTGGGGGCATGCGCGGCCTGTTGCTCGGCCGAGAGGTGCGGCTCCCGCGACACCCTGCCCCCACGGCCCCCCGCAGGCGGGTGGCGATGACGCAGCATGTGGTGATTTAAATTCGACCGATCGCCAGTCCGGTAGGGGCAATGAGGGCACGCAAAGGGCTTTTCCCCGGTGTGAGTTCGTAGGTGCGTAGCCAAGTAAGTGCGGGCGGTCACGTTGCCACACACCGGGCACGCCACGCGGCGCCCTGACCCCAGCTCGCGTCCTGCCGCCCCACCAGACACCGCCCGCCCACCATCCAGAAAGGTCACGTCCTCCTGCGCGCTCCTGCTGAGTGCCGCCATGTACGCCCTCTGGAAAGAGCAAGAGTTTGAGGTGTGGCGGGGCTGGCGCGGGCAGGGCGACCCACACATACAACACTCGCATACGCCTCGACCAAGCTGCTTACCGTCAGGAATCTGAGTCTGATAGGCCAGGCAGTCAGTCCCTTGGAGGATGAGTCCAAAACAGGGGAGGGACAGACTACCTTTCACGCAGCAGGACCCTCGCCACTCATGTTGATGTGAACACTACAGGGCCCAGGACACCTGCACCACCCACCCCTTCACCCAACCACCACCACTCCACGGACGCCACCGGTGCTTCAGGGAATGTGGTGATGATGGTGATGACAAAGTGAAAGTCTCCGGGAATGACAGATATTATACAGCACATTCTTTATTCAGCCGAAACACACACAGAAGAAGAAATAGATATAAATAACAGGACAAAATAAACAACCTTTTGAATGCACTTCCTAAGCACTGCATGGCCTCTTCCAAAACACAGAACAAAAATACCATAACCCTCTACAAAAACACAAGCGGATGACCCCCAAATATGACTAATACAGGTCCCTTCCCTCCTCCACCCCCCCCCAGCAGGAAGAAGTAACAGTAGTAGCAGTTGTAGTATTTTGTAATAGGAGTAACAGTAATAATAGTATCGTTCATCACAACACGTTCTTTCCGGGCAGTAATATCAACTCCAAACACTGATGGTCGAGAGTAAAAATCCCTCTAGTGAAGCCTGGTTAATCCCACACGCAGGTAGAGTACAAAAAAGGACGGCACAATGAGGATTATTCAGGATTATATGCTTTTTTTTGTTCATCACAGTCATACTCTTCTTGGACCCACCAACTCTTGTTACGGCACGGCTATTTGTTTGTGTGTGTGTATGTGTGTGTGTGTGTGTGTGTGTGTGTGTGTGTGTGTGTGTGTGTGTGTGTGTGTGTGTGTGTGTGTGTGTGTGTGTGTGTGTTTACTGGAGGATTAATCTCTCTCTCTCTCTCTCTCTCTCTCTCTCTCTCTCTCTCTCTCTGTGAATGTCAGACAAATAGTCAAAAAGCGTGTGCGAGGTCTCTCTCTCTCTCTCTCTCTCTCTCTCTCTCTCTCTCTCTCTCTCTCTCTCTCTCTCTCTCTCAGCATTACAATAATAGTTACAGTCACGCGTGTTGTTCCAGTGGTTTGTTGTTGTTGTTGTTGTTGTTGTTGTTGTCGTTACAGTGTAATGTTATTGGTTTCTACGTCCCTCCAGCCTCCTCACTTCCTCTATTATCACTATTTCTATGTATAATTTGATTTGCACAACCTAGAAACTGTCCAAAAGGTGCGCTGCCTTGAAGTGTGCCCTTTCCTTGCTTGTGTGTGTGTGTGTGTGTGTGTGTGTGTGTGTGTGTGTGTGTGTGTGTGTGTGTGTGTGTGTGTGTGTGTGTGTGTGTGTGCGCGGGCGGCGGCGCGAGGGCGGGCTGGCTACATCTGCAGGGCGGGCTGGTCGGGGTGCACGCTGGTGTAGTGGCGCCGCAGGTTGGATCTGTCGCCGGTGCGGTAGCTACAATTCGGGCACCCGTACAACTTCTCCCCGGTGTGGGTGCGGATGTGGCGCTGCAGGTTCGCGCGGCTCACACTGGACCCGCAGATGTGGCACTCGGTCCTGGGTGCAGTTCGGCGCAGGTCGTCCGCAGCCACCCGCATGGCCAGCCGCACGTCCTCCCACGCCCCCGCCCACGCCCGCAGCCCGCCACCACCACCTTCCACGCCCAGCAACATCTCAGAAAACAGGCCAGCCACACCCTGTAACACCAGAAACACAGTCTCACTCCTGCATCCCCAGGCTAGGGAGATGAAAAGTTGTGTAAGTCTGATAACATCTTTTCCTTTCGCCTCCAACACTGATAACATCTCAATCCCTCTCCCCCCTCACACCACACAAGCCCTCCCTCACCAAGGTGGCACTAAGATGATTACAGGTAACTTCCGGAACCAATCTCTCCAATATCCCGACTTTTTTTTTCATGTTTGAATTTTAGAATAATTTCCACAATGAACCTTAAACCACAAAGGAACCAACACCATGACCTGTTCATAAGCACCCTAATTAGCGTACAGGTAGCGAGCGGCCCTCACAGGTGCAAGGATGAGTCACAGGCACGTCTAAAACCAATATATGTCTCATGTTTATTAATAAGCCATCACTGTACAAAGATAAAACCATTCCAAGATATCGAATGGCATGTGTTGTATCTGGATCAAAAAAAAAAAAATACAATCCCTTATATGGAAAGCTGTCCAAGCCATGCCACGAGAGGAAGGAAAGAACAGTGAAGAGTAACACAGTGTTCCTCCACGGACACCACCACGGACCAGTCAGCACCACCACCACCACCTCAACAATCCCCACACGCCCACACTAATCCACGCCTGCAACACAACTTCCTGAGGATGACAGGCAACGCACACACCGCCGCCTGAGCCACAGTGCCACACAGAGCCAAACGTGAGCCACGGTGCACGGGACGGGAGCTTCACGCCGCGGAGTCCCGGGGCGAGGTAGTGAGGCTGAGCTGGTCCGGGGGGTGAGGCGTCCTGACGTGGCGCGCCAGGTGGCTGCGGTCCCCCGTGCGGAAGGGGCAGCGGGAGCACTTGAAGGGCTTCTCCCCTGTGTGGACCCTGATGTGCTTCTGCAGATCGGCGGCAAAGGTGAAGCGCTTGCCGCACTGGCCGCAGGGGTGCTGGGGGTTGGAGGCCTGCCTATGGTAGTCCAGGTGGCGCTTGAACCTCTGCTCATTGGCCACCAGTTTGAAGCACAAGGGACACATCCATTCCTCCGCCCCGCCCCGTGGCTGCTCCATCGCCATGGCCACCAGAGGGATCGGGGAACCCACCTCCTCCTGTCCCCTGGTCCATGTTCTAGTACAGTAGTCCGCGCGGCGTCCTTCCTCCCCGCATACAGATAAATACGCGTATTGGCCTAGAGCCTGGGGGTTGAGCTGCCTTGCTCCGCCAGCCTGTAAGGAGACAAGACAAGCAGCTTATCAAGGGTGTTTGCATGCCACGGGCCGCCCCGCGCACACCCTCGCCCTCCATTCACTCTACTCAGTACACTCGTGTGTTACTAATGGCGGCAGCCGCTACTCCGCGCTGACCCCTGACGGCCTTACGGGGGCGGCGGCGGTGACGGGTGGTGCCTACGGCGGTGCTTCACCAGACTGCTGCGGTCTGCGAACCTGAAGGGACAGTAATGGCACGTGTAGGGCCTTTCCCCAGTGTGTGTGCGCTCGTGCTTCTCCAGGTCTTTACGGTACGCGAAGGACTTGTGGCAGGTTTGGCAGGTGAACTGAGGGTTGGAGGCGCGGCGGCAATACTCGAGGTGGCTCCTGAACCTGCCGCGGTTGTGGAGGACACGGCCGCAGAGGGGACACTGCAGCATCTCCACCCGGTCAAGATAATACACGGGAGTTATGCCGCTCCCCTTTACCACCCTCCCCGCGTCCAGCCTGACCACCCCAGCCTGAAACAAGAGGACACGCACCCTTATCAACTGTCTCCATGTTATCCTGGCACACCCACACACTCCCGTCCTCCCTCACTCACTAGGACTCACTCACGCCCTTCACCCGCCCAACACAACACTACTACAGTACCTTCCCAGGGACACACACACAGAGAACCCGGAGTCAAAAGCATAAAGGAAAAAGTACTGGACTTAAGGTGAGGGGGGCAGCAACAGCAACAGCAGCAGCACCAACACCTGACAGGCACAAGAGAGTGAGAAACAACCGCCAACACCAACGCACAGGCGACGCTCGGTTACTGCTGGGGGTGCGGGAGTGTGTGTGTCTCCCGGGGCTGGTGGTGGAGCTGGTGGTGGTGGTGGTGGCGACGGACGTGCTTAGAGAGGCTTGAGCGATCCCCCGTTCGGAAAGGACAGACGGGACAGAGGAAGGGCTTTTCTCCTGTGTGAGTTCTGAGGTGTTTCTGGTAATCATAGCGGGTGGTGGAGGTCTTCCCGCACCAGCAGCAGCGGTAAGGTGAGTCTACCTGGCCGTGGAAGCGGTACTCACGCCGGGGGAGAGGAAGGAGGCCCTGTAATGAGAGAAAGTGAGCCTCTTTTGTAGCCTTCGAATTCTCCCCACCACCACCACCACCACCACCACTAATCCATGGGCATCATCACCACAACAGCCACACCAAACAGAGCACCAGTATACTGTGTCGATCACTCATTTGCGTCAGCCTAGCAGCGACCGCCACACCACCACCACAGACAAGCTTCCTTTCACGGCACACCACATCGAGGCACTAAAGAAAAAGGAGGATTCATTTCTTTCTAAACTGCTGGACGATGCATACTTTTATTACCATCATTGTTCACTCATCTTCATCTATTTGTTTATCTATCAATGAGTGAGGCAAGGAGTGAAAGGACAACACACTCACTTGTCATATCTTTATTCAAAAAGGAGAGAGAGAAAAAAAACTTGGTCCTACAAACAAACAAATCGTACACAATTAATGACAAATTAAGACGCGAACGTAAGGAAGACAATAAAATCAATTACACCAATCACAGCAGAGTAGGCAAGCCGTCCCCCCCATCTTCCACCCCTGCCACACCCAGAGCTGCTCCTCTCCCTCCCTCTCCTCCCATTCCGGTCCCAGCCAAGCCTACACCAAACTCAGCTGAAGTTACGCCCTTGACTCCCTCCCCTCCTTCCTCCCTCCCTCCCTCTAGCAGCCAGCCACACCCTAGTACCACTGTTTAGGCCTCTCCCCGCCCTGTCTATGCCTCTACGCCCCTCTTAACCCTATGTAAGCCTTTCCCTACCCTATCTGCGCCTCCTCACCCTGCTTATACTCTTCCCCACCTTGTCTAAATGTCTCTCAGTTCAAGTCTCTCTGTCTATGCCTCTCACCGCCCTGTGTACGGCCTCCCTGTGACGTTAGGGCGGTGGCTGCTTCCCCCTGTGCTTGTTGACAATGTGGCTCTTGAGGTTCCACTTGTAGGAGGCTCTGAAGGGGCAGTAGGGGCATTGGTGCTCCTTCTCCGCCAGGTGGCACTTCATATGACGCTCGTAATAGTAACGCATCCCGAATTTTTTGTGACACACCGGGCATGACCAGATCTGGCAAGCACTGAGTCTGCGTGCCCATGCCTGCCTCTCTGCCTCATTTATGCCCCCTACTCCTCCTGCTCCTGTTCCTCCTCCTCCTCCTCCTCCTCCTCCTCCTGTTCCTGAGGGTCCTAGCACATTCGTTCTTCCTCTTCCTGCTCCTCCTAACACGTTTATACCGCCTCCTACCCCTACTCCTCCTGAACCTGACCCTCCTCCTCCTACTCCTGCACTACTTGCTCCCACCTGTTCTAACACGCACATACTTCCTTCTCCTCCTCCTACTCCTCCTCCTCCGCCCTCCGCAGGGAACACAGATGCCACCCACTGCAAAGAAATAACAGCATCTTAGCTACGGATCCTCACACGCTTCCTCCTCCTCCATCATATCCACACACCACCCCACCACCCTTCCACCCTCCTTCCAACTGCGCCTATCATGCCTCCACTAGACCACTCCCCCCCTCAGTGTTACTCCCACCCCACCCACAAAGTAGATATGAAGTAAAATCAATATTGAAAACGAATGAACAGACTATGAGATGTATTCGATATCGACACCCGCCCTGTACATGGCATATCCACACGGTAAGATGCCTGTTGTCCGAATTCGCTTCTAAGTAAAGTGTATCCGCATCTCGTGGTATACCTGCACGTTAATATATCCGCATACGTATCCATAATCGACACCCTTCTGCCTTCTGTTACACGATACATCTCAAGTTTTATTTAATTACTTTTCTTAATATAGAATGTAAAATCTGGTTCGTAAACTATGACTACTAATATATCACTAGTTGCAATCATCACCAGAAGAATACGAGCAATAATAATAATAGTGATGACGACAATAATAATAATAATAATAATAATAATAATAATAATAATAATAATAATAATAATAATAATAATAACAACAACAACAATGGCGACACCGGTAGTGGCGGTAAAAGCAGTCTTGGCTCTACAGAGGAGTGAATCAAGCGTGTTCATGGTGTTTCTGGTATAACACACACACACACACACACACACACACACACACACACACACACACACACACACACACACACACACACACACACACACAAAAAAAAAAAAAAAAAAAAAAAAAAAGCGTCGCCTGCAGAAGAATCACCTCGCTACTAGTCACGAGTCACCAGTTCACCAGTTCAGTTCACCGGTCTTGTCATCACTCCTGGTCCTCCCTCCTCCCTCCTCCCTCCCGGTGCCCCCAGTAGTCTATGGCACGTCAAGCGTTAAATTAATAATAAATAAACATAGCCATGCGTGCCCTCCTGTGCTGTCTTCTATGAGACGAACTCTTCTTGTATAATATCACGACTAGTCTGCTTCCCCTCCCCCCACACCACACAGCGGCAGTTAGAGCCCCTCCCTACCACCAGCCCCGTCACTCACGCGTCGCCACAATCACCACAATCCAATCAATTCAACGTAAATACAGAACAAGTGACGTCAGAGTCTGGGATGACGCGTCTCGGCCGTCACAGCGCCACACACGAGGCCAGGACACAGCGACGTGTGTTTCTGTGCAGCCACACGCCTGGCGGTAGCGGAGGACTCGGCGCGCGACTCAGCCTATGAACCTGCTGTCCGGGTTGCCATTCCAGGGCGGCGGTTGACTCCCGGCGGCGCTGGTGGAGGGCAGGTAAAGCTTGTGCACGGACTTAAGGTGCACGTTGAGATTGGAGCGCTGCGCTGAACGGTACGAGCACAGGTGACACAGGAACGGCTTCTCCCCGGTGTGCGTGCGCATGTGTTTCTCAAACTCTGAGCGAAAGAGCACCACGCGGCCACAGACGGGGCAGTTGAGAGGGTTGCTGGCCCGCCGCTGGGGTCGCGGCGGCGTCGCGGCCATTATGACGCTAACGAGCCCCGCGGGGTTCGGAGATGAGATGGAAGCCAGGTCCGAGGAGGAGGAAGAGGAGAGGCCTACCACCCCCAGGTTACTGGAGAGGGCGGCCAGGCTGGGGTAAGACTGCACGCCCAGGTACGGGTGGCCGTGACTGACACCCTGGCTGCCCCCCGCCTCGCCCTCCCCCGGCGCGCCGCCAACCCTCTCGCTGGGCTCCGACTTGACGCGTGCGGGCGGAGAACACGACTGGTCTCTCAGGAGGAGCTGCTCCAGCGGGGACACCTCCTGCAACGACAACACCAGGTGTCAGTGGTCGCCGGGTACCACCTCACCTCACGTGTTCTCTGTAAAATGCTGTGCTGTGGCTCTGTCGCCCCACATCCTCCCTGTGTGTGTGTGTGTGTGTGTGTGTGTGTGTGTGTGTGTGTGTGTGTGTGTGTGTGTGTGTGTGTGTGTGTGTGTTACCCGCCCCTCCTCCCACCATCCACACGACGTCTCCTTCTCCTTCTGTAGCTTGGAAAGTGTGCACGTAATTTCCACGGCGTCCCCGCCCCTGCAAGACACATCCCCAGCTGGCGCCTCCACCCACATGGAAGTTATGGGGAGCTGCAGGCAACCCTGGTGTGGACACTCAAACTCGTATCGATATAAAAATTTTATTTACATTTTGCAGCAAAACTACACACTAATAAACGCACGAGACGCCGGCATGAGATGGACAGTCGTCATCGCCTGACACAAGCCACTGGGTACTGAGATGGGTGAGTGCTGGACACTGGCTACCGAGGCGCCTCCTTGGTGAGAGCAGCCTCTTTCTACTGGGAGTGTGATGTGGGGCCCGGAGCGTCTGCCGGGGCCTGCGGCAGGTGCGGCGGCGGTGAGATGGGCGGCAGGCCCGAGGAGGCGAGGTGCGTGCGGTGGTGCAGCTTCATATGGTACTTGACCTGCTTGGCACGCTTGAAGGAGGCCGCGCACACGGGGCACGAGAAGGGTTTCTCCTCGCGGTGCACCACATAGTGCTCCACCAGGTGGTGCTTCAGCTTGAAGGCCTTGCCGCACACCGAGCATGTGTGGCGCCTCTCGCCCGCACCCCGCAACGCGCCTCGCTCACAGCGCCGCCCCCACGGAGAGCCCAGGTCCGACGGAACCGCCGCCGGCGACGCCGAGTGCTGCCAGTACGACACCGGGAGGACCATGGCCACCGACTCCAAGCCCCCACCACCACCACCATCACCACCACCACCACCACGCCTCGCCACGTTCATCTGAAACACACACACAGGCGCCAGTTAGGTGCGACCACCACCACCACCATCACAACCACAACCACAACCACCACCACCACCGCCATGACAACCATCACCACAACCACCACCACCAATACCACCACCACCATCACAATCACCATCACCACCAACACCGCATCCACACCCACCAGCATCACTCAGATATAATTAATCTCAAAACTTAAGGAAGAAGAAGGAACCAACAGCAGTTCAAACTTTGTTTTCTGGTGTTGAGCACAAAACGCCGCACAGCGCCCCTCCCTCCCCTGCCCTGGAAGACTCGCAGCACACCTCCGGGAAGGACGAGCGCCACCAGCCACACACCATCAATGCGCCATCCTGTCTCCCACCTCACACCCATGCACGTCTCTTCTTTCCTACGCCCACCCTGCACACTCAGCTTCAGCGACTATGACAACCAAGTGAAACCAAGAACTCTCCACTCCTGACGGTCCGCCTCACTCCAACGTGTGCGAGGCTGAGCACAGCACCAGCAACCAATAACAAGACACACAACACCTCCACATCACCAGACTCAACACAATGCTGCTAGGCT
>NC_059278.1:15182455-15217455 GCF_017591435.1 Portunus trituberculatus | reverse complement strand
AACACATCCCCGACCCGCAGCCGCCCACCACCACGCCTGCAACACAGAACCCTCATCAGCAGCGCCTCCACACTCCACCTCACACCCACCACCACCACCACCACTAACACCACCACCACCATCACCACCACAAGCCACGCATTTCAGCCAGAGAGCGAGCAAGCCAACCTTGGGTCGCTGCACTAGTTAGCGGCCACGCAGCCCCTAAGGCGGTGATAGTGGAGAGCCCATCGCTGGGAGAAGGAAGAGCCGCAGCGGTGACACACGTAGGGACGCTCGCCCGTGTGGTTCCTCTGGTGTTGACTCAAGTTGTCCCGCCGCTTGTAGCTCCGACCACACACGTTACATACGAACCTCCGCTCCCCACCATTCCCCGCCGCCACCACCCAACCCTGGCGGCCACCTCCACCCACCCACGCCCCGCCCTCACCCACCTGCGACCACCCACACGCCGCGACCCCCCGACCACTCTGCAACAGATAAGAGGTGGAACGTTACTCCTCCGCGCGACACCCAGGACACCCACCCACCGGGGCCCCTCATAGCACGGCCGAGGCGGAGGCCCTACGAGGAGGAGGAGGAGAGAGAGAGCGAGAGAGTCACTACTCATCCACACAGCCTCCACTCCCCCTACCTCGAGTGGCCACTGTCACGCCTCAGCCTTGCATTCCCTCCCCTGTTCCCCTCAACACAGACACCACAAACTAGTAATACTGAATACAAAAGGTGAGCGCGTAATTGTCTTGGTCTACACACATGTTCAGGATCTTTGGTTCAGTTATCTGAAGTCTTCTCAACATCAAGACAGAGATTCGCACAGTCCTCCCATTCGTGGGTCTCGCCGGGACTCAGGGCGACGCCCCCTGCCATGAATGGGCGGGCAGGAGGCGTGCCTTGATCCACTACGTCCACTACAAGACCTACACATCAACACTCACACAACGACAGCTAGACAGGTATGTGATGACCGCCGGGGTGCTGGCGGGACCGGAGCGGCAGGGCGCGGCTGGACTATCTGTGGTGGTCCTCGCGGCAGGCGTTTAGCTTGTGGTAGTGGAGGCCGCTCTGCTGGGCGAACTTGGCGCCGCAGCGCGGGCACCCGTATGGCTTCTCACCCGTGTGCAGACGCTCGTGTTGGCGCCGGTGGTCGGAGCGCTTGAAGCGGCGCCCACAGTAGGTGCAAGCATAAGGGCGAGGGTCGGGCAGCGCCTGCTGGTGGTGGTGATGCTGCTGCTGAGGCATGGGCGCCGCCCGGACCGTCAGGCAAGACCCCCCTGTCAGCCACAGATGCGACGGCATCTTCGCCGCCATCCTACCCAAGCCACCACCACCACCACCACCACCAGCCTGTAACACATGGCAAAGCCTCGTCACACACCCTCGTTCTCCTCACCTTAACCTAGTACCTAGTTACAATAGTCATTATCACAAGGCAGGGGAGGGGGGGAAGGGAGAGGATAACAAGAGCAACACTCAAAAGTTAACAGTAACAAAGCGGGAATTTATGGGTTCACTACACGTGCTAGACCGCGGCGGCGGCGGCGGCGGCGGCGGCGATGTCCTCCCTGCCCGCCCGTCCCCACTAGCTGCTCCGCTGCGCTCTAACGTTCCTCCACGCCCTCTGAGCTCCACCCCCTGCATGACACCCGCGGGGTGCTAGCGGCAGATGCTCAGGTGATACATCAGCGGACTCTTCTGGTTGAAGCCTCGGCCGCACCGCTCACACCGGTACGGCTTCTCGCCCGTGTGGATACGGACGTGCTGCGTCAGGTGGTCCTTCCTGCGAAACTGTTTAGTGCAGTACGGGCAGCAGTGGTGTTTCGGGGCGGACGGATCCGCCCCGCCACGGCCCCGCATGGGAATGGGCGCCCCCATCAACCACGCCGCCACCACGCCCTCCGCGGGCCGCTCACTCACCTCCCAACCCTGGGGACAAGAAAGCCCACCTTCACTTTACAGAACAGTCTCGCGAGGATCAAGACGCCCTCTCACAATAAAAGTCCTCAGTGTTATGCAATAATGAAAGTGTTTCCACTCAGTGTTCATCCTCTCTCTGTCTCTCCAAAAGATTGCAATACTTGCTGGTAACCAGTCACGTCACCATCTGGTTAACCAGCTGGTGAAGGGGCCGGCGCCCCCAGCTCAAGTGTGAGTGACAGAGGGATGGGTGGAGAGGTCCCCGCCCACGCCTAGTGCAGATTCCGCGGAGTTTGTAAGGGAGACGAAGGCATTCATGACCTCAGAGGGAATACCGGCGCAAGACATGCTGGAGGACACCCCTGACATGCCGTGCGGGCTCAAGTCGGGAAGCAGCCCGCCGCCCATCCCGCCCATGCCAACGTCCATCCCAGTCTGGTGTGTCGCCTTGGGAGGCACTCCGCACGCCATGGGAGAGGCCACGCTGGGTGCCTCTGGGGTGCCAGGGGTGCCGGGGGTGCTGGGGTGAGGCCCACACAACTTTTTCTTCATGTGGTAGTGGTAGCTGCTCTGCTGAGTGAAGGTCTTGCCGCACAGGTTACACGCAAAGGGCCGCTCTCCGGTGTGAATGCGGCTGTGCTGTTTGAGGTGATGGTTAAGCTTGAAGCGTTTGCCGCAAATGTGACAAGCGTAGGGGCGGAAGGGGTCGCCGGTGGGTGTGGTGGAGGGTGCGGGCAGCGAGCCAAAGCCGAGCGACGAGTGCAGGTTGGTAAGGGAGTCAAACAACACGCTCTGCAACAGAAAAGGGCACTGCTTAGAACCTGCCCACACCTGCTGCTGCTACACCAAACAATCCTGCTAACCTGCAACACTTGCCCTGCACATATAGCCCCGCGTCACGCTGCCAAACCTGCCCTTCACCTTGGCACTGCCCGGCCAATCACGCCACGCCCTGCTCATGCCTAACGACACCTGCAACCAGGAGGAACAAACAAGCGGAACATTTCCTCGAACATCGTGCCACAGCCGCTATTGGCGCCGCCGCCGTCCCCACCACCTCAAGAACAAAAAAATACAGAAACAAAGCAGCCACTTCGCCACGCCGCTCCCCAAAGCACCCCTCCAGCACCTCAACTCACAGAGGCATGTCAGCCCGTCACAGAAAGCATCAGTGGTGCAGTAACATGTGCAAAACTTGACCTGTTAGTTGTAAGGCACACAATGCCGCTCGCCAGCCGACCCTCACACGCTGCCAGCCACACCCCAAGACACCTTCCTCCACAGGGCACCAAGTAAAACATCTGTGTTCTTCACTTCACTTTATTCAGCAGGTGCTCCCTGGCCGGGACTGAAGGCCAGAGGATCCTCAAGTACAAAGAAATACAAAGTCTATTCACGCTGCCGCGAAAACTTACACATTAATGACTCAATAAAGCTGCCTTAAATACCAAGACAATCATTACGAAATAATATCTGGACGCTGTCACCGGCACGCGGCAGCCCCTCCCTGGCCTCACTGGTCTAAGGCGTAGAGGGCGTTGGGGGGGTCCGCGTGCTTCCTCTCCAAGTGGTGCTTCAGGATGTGCATGCGGCTGAAGGCCTGGCCGCACAGCGTGCACACGTACTTCTCCCCAGTGTGGATCCGCTCGTGGTTCTGCAGGTGCTGCTTCTTCTTGAACCGCGCTTCACAGAAGTGGCAGGGGTAGGGCCTCTCCACGCTGTCGTCCAGCCGCGGCCCTCCCGCCACGGCACCCATGGGAGTCACGGGTGCGTGAGTCTTCCTGTCGTTGCGGTTCGAGGCAGCAGCAGCGTCCAGCAGGGCATGGTAGGACATGCCACCGGCAGTCACCGCTACTGCTGCCGAGGACGACTCCATTCTCAGTAAGTTTTGGGTCACGTGGGAGCCGAGCCCCAGCAGGGGCTGGGCTGACAGTTCCGGGTTTGGCTTCATGCCACGCCTGCCGCCGAGGAGGGCGTCCCCACAGCTCTGCAAGAGACCGACACCCGTACTTTAGTCTCGAGGGGGAGCAGCTCCGGGCGGCCGCCGGGATGCCTCGCCTCCCTCACACAGACTCTATGCAAGACAATACTGCCTCACGCCCCCACGTGGACAAATTAGTCACCAACAAGACCAACAATAAGCCACACCCAGACAGCCGAACTTGAGCCGTTCAGTAGTAACGCCCGCGGGGTGTACGGGTTCCGCTCCTCCACCTGTGGCAGACGCTGCCGGGCCAAGCAGGGGGCCGGGGGCAGAGGAGGCCGGGGGAGGACTCCCCGCATACATCACACTTGTCACCAGCTGAACATCTCGCCCCACATCGCCTCCGCGCCCTGATCGCTGCGGCGCCAAGCCCTCCCGCAGCCTGCAAGTGATGTGATCAGCTCTGACGCCGCCCGCCACTCTCGCCACACACAAGTGAGACCCACCACAACTTTTGATTCTTTCCTTCCTTCATATACATGCATACATATATATATATATATATATATATATATATATATATATATATATATATATATATATATATATATATATATATGTCCCCTGAACCCACCTTCCCACATCACGGCACCTCTGGCGGGCGTAAGGATATAAAACCTGGGAGCACGTTTCCTCTTTATTTCCATACAGTCATATAAACTCAAGCCAAAGTCACGGAGCCAGGGCGTGCCTCTTTCCACGCAACCTTCCATTTCTTCTGATCATTTGCGGATTGAAATAGTGACAAGTAAAGTTTTCCAGATGGAGAGCGGCAATGACTTATAGGAAAGGAATCAACTAAAACAATTCACGCCTTTCAACTGTCACCCACAAGCCCCCATCCACAACCCTCACCCCAACTCTTACTGCTTTTTTATCTTATTCTGTTTCTCCCTCCTCCTCCTCGTCCCCCTCCTTTACTCCTATCTACTCCTCTCCACCATCCAAGCTAACCCCCCCCCAACCCGTCCCTATCCTTCCATTACGGGCCTAACTAAATCCGCGTGGTCACTTCCATGGCAACACCAGGCGAGACAGACAGGTGTGTGGGCGCGCCTTTCCTCAGTATGAAAAATAGACAGCAGACAAAACGTTATAATGTTAAAAAATTCGTCTGCTTATTTTTCTTTTGTATATTTTCCTCTATTTACAATTCTCTCTCTCTCTCTCTCTCTCTCTCTCTCTCTCTCTCTCTCTCTCTCTCTCTCTCTCGTTACTTGTTCTTCTTTCCCCCAATTCCACCTGATTCCTCTTCCTCTTCCTCTTCCTCCTCTATACTAAGAAAATGTGAGTGTGATTCTCTCCCCCTCCTTCCCCAAGCATTGTTCAAAATCTTAAAGAATAAAAAAATAAATAAATAAATGAAAATAATAGTAATAAGTACAATAAAATCAATAACAAAAGAAAGCAGCGGAAGGTTTTTTAATGTTTTGTATGTTTATAACTTAAGCTATGTTGACAATGACAGTAGTGGTGTTAGTAGGTGGTGGTGGTGGTGGTGGTGGTGGTGGTGGTGGTGGTGGTGGTGGTGGTGGTGGTGGTGGTGGTGGTGGTGGTGATGATGATGATGATGATGATGATGATGATGATGATGATGATGATGATGATGATGATGATGATGATGATGATGATGATGGTGGTGGTGGTGGACACTAGAAGAAGATTTCCCATCTCTCAGACATAAGCGCGCGCACACGCACACGCGCGCACACACACACACACACACACACACACACACACACACACACACACACACACACACACACACACACACTCTCTCTCTCTCTCTCTAAAAGCGTAGAATAATCACCAGGATCTCAAGGACTACTGTTGTTTGAATCTCCTTTGTTTTCTTTCAGAGAGAGAGAGAGAGAGAGAGAGAGAGAGAGAGAGAGAGAGAGAGAGAGAGAGAGAGAGAGAGAGAGAGAGAGAGAGAGAGAGAGAGAGAGCATGGGGAGGGATTGCTTTAATATCCTTCCTCCCCTCATATGACAACTTTTGACACTGGCAAGTTATTCCACCAAAGATCACAAATGATGGAAGACTGGGAGAGAGAGGGAAAAAAAAAACGCACTGGCTCCTTGATTTTGTGTCACGAGTTTATGTACAAGCAAAGATGCCACAAAGAGCGCCTCTGAGAACGATAACCCTAAAGGCCTGCGTCACCCTCCCCCCCTTCTACCCCGCCCTGACCCGTTACTTAGCCATTGTTCCGACACTACCGCCCTCTCCGTGTGTGTGTGTGTGTGTGTGTGTGTGTGTGTGTGTGTGTGTGTGTGTGTGTGTGTGTGTGTGTGTGTGTGTGTGTGTGTCGAGGTCAGCTTCACCGGACACAGACTCGTTGCCTCGTGCGTGGAGATCGACCTAACCTAACACACTACTTATGGAGGACCACCTTCTGGCACACCCTCATCCTAACGTGTTTGAGGAGGGAGCTGCGCTGCGTGAAGGTCTTCCCGCAGGAGCGACACGCGTAGGGCCGTGACCCCATGTGGATGCGTACGTGTTCCTGCAGGGTGTAGCGGCGCTTGAACCTGAGGGGGCAATAAGGGCAAGGGAAAGGCCGCTCCTCAGTACCAACTTGTATGCCCGCCCTTGACTCACACCAGCCCAGTCCATAGCTGCCGCTGCCGCCGCCGCCGCCTCCGCCTCCGCCGCCGCCGCCACCACCACCTACACCTACACCGCCCTCTACCGCCCACCCGCCACCACCACCAACGCCGCCACCTGCACCACCACCACCCTCAGCCATGGTGGTCACTAACACCCTCATCCTATGTGACAAGCTGCCCTCAGGAGCTCGTCCCACACTATCTTGGAAAGGTGGTAAGGCCAAAATGTCCTTGGCTTGCACCAGAGCGCCCTGCAACAAGAGGAGACCTACTTTAGAGGACAGCAATGGAAGACAACCTTCTCTACTTCACACTCTGCTACTGCACACGTCTTCCCGCCTCCCCCCCGCCCGGCACAGACCTACGGCTACACGCGGAGGCAAGGACGAGGAGCACAGGAGGGGAGGGGAGGGGTGAGGTCGTTGCGGGTGTGAGGAAGTGGTAGTGAATGTTTCCAGCCAACAAGCCACACGTCAGTAACCAACTTATACCATTAATACTTCACCCTCAGGAATCTAAAGGGGGCTGCAGGAGGGAGAGGGAGGGGAGGCTGCCAACAAACTATCATCATTATCACCGCCATGTACTGCCTGAGGGACACAAGGATACAACCTGAATCAACACCCGCCCCGGCAAACCCTCCCTCCCGCAGGACATCTTTGAAGACAAAGACACACGAGGCTCCAGCATCTTGACCCGCTAGTCTACACCTTCAATACTTTTGTGTCGGACTGAGACTCATGGAGGCGGGGGGCGAGTCTGTGTGTTCAGCGTGGTGCTGGGGGGCAAAGCCGTAGGCAGCAGAGGTGGGCGGCTGAGGCAGAAAGTTGTGATGGCGCGAGTTTTGCATGAACTCCTGATGTTGCTTAACCATGTGCCTCTTGAGCGGCGTCATCTGCGTGAAGCGCGCGGGGCACTGGCTGCATGCGTACGGTTTTTCGCCGGTATGGAGACGCTGGTGCTGGGTGAGGTGCTGCTTCGTCTTGAACCGGCTCTTACAGAACAGGCACGAGAACGGTCGTAACTGAGCGTCCGCTGCAAAGGAGGCGATCTGGGGGTTGAGGGCGGGGGCGCACTGCAGGGGGGCGCGCGCTAACCCAAGGATCGGGGCCTCGCCAGGGTGGTGGTGCTTGGACAACCCTGGCCACCCCTTAGACCCCTGCAAGGAGAAACAGTCTGCCTTAGTCCAGCCAAGTGCACCATCTGGGGTCTCCACGGGTCAACACTAGCAGAGAGCAAGTCTGGCGGCACCTCACAGCACAACACCTAGATGGAATGTTACACTCACTGAAGAAGGGGCACTTCTCACCCCCACCCCTCCCTCCCTCCCCCCTCTTACTCCTCCTCCTCCTCCTCCTCCTCCTTCCACCTCTCCACCCTCACTCCTTCTACGCCGTCTTCTCTGCTTCAGGAGATTGACAGAGGATCATAAATATCAACAGATTTTATTATTAGAAACTGCAGAACAGGTATTTTTGAGCAGCAGGTGGACACTTACGTACCCCGGGGCACAAAGATGTGCGTCCCGGAATTAGTAATGTGTACAGTGAATTAATTAATAAAATTTTACAGGATCGGCGTCGCTGAACGGACTCCGGGATTTCACAGGGTTCGTAGTATAGCTAAATAAAAGCCTAGTGTGTGTCTGTCGAGAAAATACGTACGTACATTTACCTTTTATTGTAAGGTATTGAAACGTAATATTGGAAGTCAACAAAATAAGTGTGTTGTGTGCTAAATGAAGCAGCGCATGACGTACAAACTTTATAGAGATACAGTAATGAAAGACTGCGTGAAAAACCATCACAATAAACAAGAGCTAAGCGTAGGACTACACGGAAAGTGTTTATTTGGTTCTCTGATGAGCCACGCAGAAGACGTCGGTGCGAAGGACAGCGGGACTTATCACGCCCTGGCCCACACCTGCTGACACATACCGCCTCCCATGCACTCGCCCATGCACTCCATCTCTCTCTTTCTCTCACGCACGCACTAACACACAGGAGCACAGCCCTCGCAGCCTTAAAAGATGTGTAAAAGGGGAGTGGGACCTGGTAACAGAGCGGGTCAGCTAGTAGTGCGTGTGTTGTTGTTGCTGCTGCTGCTGCTGCTGTTGTTGCTGCTGCTGCTGTGGTGGTTGCTGTTGGTCACCACTCATGCTGGGGTGGGATGGGGGCGCGGGGGGCGGGGGCGCGGTGGGGTAGAGGCGGGGGTAGTTTGGGTCTGCCGAGTGTTTGCGCCGCACGTGGCTCATGAGTTGATGCTTTTGTACAAAGGCGCGGCCACACAGGCGGCAGGCATAGGGCCGCTCTCCAGTGTGGATCCGTTCATGCTCGATGCGGTGGTCTTTGCGCTTAAAACGGCGCCCACAATAGCCACACTGGTGCGGCCTGAGCATCTCCTCATCCAACGAGGCCATTTGGTAGTTGAGGGTAGCCATCAGCCCCTGGAACAGAGCAGAGGAGAGCTGCTTAGCAAGGTCTACCCCAGCTGGCGGCTCTACCATAATACCACCACCACCACCACCACCACCACCACCACCACCATCACCATCACCACCACCACTACTACAACCACCACCACCACCACCACCACCACCACCACCACCACCCACCTCCCGCTAACTCACCGACTCTCTGCAAACTCAAGTTAAAGCTTCGCTGTGACATCATTGTATTAATCATTGTAATATTGGTCCCGAGGAGGCCGGGCGGCGGCGCTACACCGGATAGTGCGTGGTGAGGTGGGCCCGCCAGCTTTCCCGGCTCTCCAGAACCGCCCCGCAGATGGCACAAGTATTGGTCTCGTCGTGGTGGATTTTTTCGTGAATCTTAAGCGAGTCCTTCCTTTTGAAACGCTTGCCGCACACAAGGCAGGCGTGGGCCCGCACCTCAGAGTGTTTGGTGAGGTGGTTACGCAGGTGGGTCTTTTGCGCGAAGCGATGGCCACACATCTCGCACACAAACGGCTTGTCACCAGTGTGCACTTTCTCATGGATCAAGAGATGATCCTTCCTCTTGAAGGCCTTGTGGCAGTAGGTGCACACAAAGGGGCGGTCGCCGTCACCACCCGCTGGGTCCCTGAGCCAGTCCAGGTGGCAGGCTTGCCAAGTGCCCTGCAACAGATGAGAGGAGAACCTGCCTTAGCCAGCAACTCTAAAGTGGCTACCTTCAGAAGCAACAAGGGTCGCGCCACCCCCCATCAGCCTCCTCACATAAATTTCTACTCGCGCCCCCAGACAACCGCTACCAGCAACTTTCCAAGAGGGACGCCAGCAGCGTGTTATTGCTGCGATACTGAAGCCGCACCGTGCGTCTCGCTGCTGGCCGCGGGGCGTGTCACCACCCTGTGTGGGCCAAGAAAACATGCTTTTTGTGGCGCGGTCCAGTCACGTTGCGCTCAAAAGTATTCTCTCGGTGCCAGCACTTGTGAGCGGCGTGGCCTCATCCGTGCCCCTGTGGGGGGGAAGGGGGGAGGAGGGAAGTGCGGCAATGACTAATAGACTCCACTGTCCTGCGCCCGATACGAACTTCCTGCCGCAAATTTCGCTTCCCCCACCAGAGCCTCCTGGCACACCCGCGGGCACGCACTCGCCCCAAGACAGCCTCAAGGTTACTCCCGCTCGATATATCACCAGTCCCGCCAGGCCAATCAATACGACACTTGGGAGTAACAACACTTCAATGATCCGCGACCCGACCATCCGGGTGGCCGGATGTCGACCCTGCAAGCAGCCTCCGTGATCCCCTCCTATGCCCAGTCCCTCTTCAGGGGTCGGCCGGCGAGAGGTCGTCACCAGCAGGCTGAGGGTCTGTGGGGGGAACAGCGGCAGCGGTGGCAGCGGCGCTGGCGGCGGTGGCGGCGTTGGCGTGCACAGTGCTGCGCTCGAGGTGGTACTGCAGGTGGTACCGCGTGTTGAAGCGGCGCGGACACAGGGGACACTGGAAGGGCAACATGCCGGAGTGAAGGCGCAGGTGTCTCCGGTAATTGTCTTTGCGTTGGATGATCTGCCCACACACCTGGCACCCGAAGCCTGGCGGCAGAGGAGCGGTGCCGGGGCCGCTGGGGGGCGGCGCGCCCTCTTGGTAAGGGAATGGTGGCACCAGACAAAACGCCTTGTCCACCATAACCTTGACAACCTCTTCATTATCACCACACCCATCGTTCCCACCAACTCCACAACCCCTCTGCAACAAAAACAAAAAAGCTTGGCGTCACAACCTACTCTGGTAGCGGCCAGCCGCAGTGCATCTCCCGCCCCTCATCACGCCGTCCCGACCCTCCCCGCCCCGCCCTGTCCTGTCACGGCTTAGATGTTATACTTCCTAAGGTTAGTGTGGTGGCCAACGCTGTGGATCATGTGGTACACATAGTGGGACCTGGAGGAGAAGAACTTGTTGCAAATGACACACACATAGTTAGGAGGAACACGAGGGCGGTCCTCCCTTGCCTTGGGTTCATCCGACGCTGAATCCTGTGCGGGGCCGGGTGTCGGGGTGGCTGCAGGGTCAGACCCCGAGGTGGAGGCGGAGGTGACAGTGTGGGCGGGGATCGGAGTATCGGTGGAGGACGTAGTTGGAGGAGGGGGAGGAACAGAAGTGGTGGTAGAGGAAGAGGAGGATGAAGAACAGTGAGGGGCGAGAGAAGCATCAGGAGCAGCGGCAGAGGCAGAGGCAGAGGCAGGGGCAGGGGCAGGGGCAGAGGCAGAGGCAGGGGCAGGGGCAGGGGCAGGGGCAGGGGCAGCATCAGCTGGTGTTGCAGCCGCGGGAGCGTCGCTAGAGGAGGGGCGGCCCCGGGTACGGCCTCCCGTCTTGTTGCGGTGCTCGAGGCTGCGGGTCACGTGGTAGTTATAGTGCGACTTGTTGATGAACTTCTTGTTGCAGAGGCTGCAGGAGTACGGGAGGTTGCCAGTGTGCAGGCGCTCGTGCTGGGTGGCGTCGTACTGGCGGCGGAAGAGCTTGCCGCAGTAGTCACACGGGTACCTGCGGCGCGGCTCCCCCGCCGCCCCTGACACTATCCGCCACTGCAAAGAGACACAAGCACGCTGCTGCGCCTCAGTGCTGCACACACTGCCCACCAAACCAACACAGCCACTCACCACCCTCACGCTCCGTCCTCACCGCCCGCCTGCCCACCACCCGTCCTCCCACACGTGCCTCACTCTCACCAACAAAAACCAAAACGTGGACTCACAAAAAATAAATAAATAAATAAAAATAAATAAATAAATAAATAAATAAATAAATAAATAAATAAATAAATAAATAAATAAATATATATATATATATATATATATATATATATATATATATATATATATATATATATATATATATAATGTACACACCCACAGAATAACTCAGATTCTCAAAAATAAGATAATCTTTCTGTACTGCCATTCATCACAGCCAAGTAAGCAGCAGAAAGCCGCGCCACCCTCCCGCCCCCATGCCGTGCCTTGCCGTGCCGCAGCCAGACGCGCCACCCCAGCCTAACTGTTCCAGCCTCCCAGACGCCTCTCCACCCCGCACCCCGAACAATGACCCGCAAACTCGCTCCAGCGACGCCCCCTCCCAAGCCACGGACATCGAGAGAGGGGGCGGGGGGAAGGAGCAGAGGAGCGGCTAACCTCACGCTGCCCCCATACCCAGACACGCCCCTCCCTTATCCGCTCTTCGTTAAAACGTACAGGGAGAAATACCAGACGCTTTGATAGCAAAATATTTATTCAAGAAGTTTCAAAACACACACACACACACACACACACACACACACACACACACACACACACACACACACACACCTTGATCTAGCCTCACATACCTTCAAACCGCCGCTCCCTCCCGCACCCCCGCCCTCTCTCACCCGCCACACCTTCCTCGTCAACCACAGGCACTCCCACTCCCACTCCCCCTTCCACTCGCGGGGGGAGGACCACTGCAAGGGAGTCAGCCAGCCTTCCCCTTGGTCAGCATTTCCAGTGAAGGGGGTGAAAGAGGGTGTATCAGGATCCTCTCACACACACACACACACACACACACACACACACACACACACACACACACACACACACACACACACACACACACAGGTAACATTTCACCATCATTACTAAATCTAGAGGAACTTATAATCAGTATTCTTAGTATTATTCTTATCATTAAAGTTATCAATCAGCAGCTTCTTCCTTCTCCTCCTCCTCCTCTTCCTCCGCCTCCGCCTCCTCCTCCTCCTCCTCCTCCTGCTACTACTGGTAAGCAATTAAGGTAAAAAAAATATATAAATATCCCACCAAGGACATAACATACTAAGGTTCTCACTCTTCTATCAATTCCCTTTCCTTCAACAGCCCTTAGACAGAAAGCTAGAATTCTCAACCAGTTACTTCTTTATTAATTGACGTGTGTATTTTTTTGAAGTCCAAAATATGAATGGAATTTAATGTCATGGATTTTATTTTTCGTTACTTTTTTTTATGAATGTGTGTGTGTGTGTGTGTGTGTGTGTGTGTGTGTGTGTGTGTGTGTGTGTGTGTGTGTGTGTGTGTGTGTGTGTGTGTGTGTGTGTGTAAGGTCAAAGGTCAGACGCAAGGGGTCAAGTTTAAGGTCACGTCATAAACCCAGAATCGCTCCCCGTGTACGTAACTTTACCATCTCTCTCTCTCTCTCTCTCTCTCTCTCTCTCTCTCTCTCTCTCTCTCTCTCTCTCTCTCTCTATCCTTAATCCGGTGTTTTAATTTATTGATTTTGTTTATTTATTTATTTTCTTTTTTTATACATCGGTCATTTTCTTTCTTATTCGCTCCATAAAAATTTAATGCATCGTTTTTAGTATTCACCTTTATATTTACAATTCGCCTATTTAATTTATTACCGCCAATAAAACTTTAGGAATTACAGCCATTACATTTCCCTATTCACTCATTTACTAATTCATCTTTTCATTTTACTTAAATATTTATGCATCTTTATTATGGTCTTTCCTAGTTCAATCCCTTTTTCAATGACTAAGTACCTGATTCTCTCTTTTCTCTCTCTCTCTCCACTTCCATGTCACCTTAATCCATTTCATCCACATAACACTCCTTCCCATGATTATCATCCATCAATTTCTATTCTTATCATCCACTTCACTATGCTAACATCCACTCCTCTCATACTTTGTTCACAGTCTTCCACCTCATTCATCCATCCATTTTGTTTTTCTTCAATCCACATCGATTTATCCAACTTTCTTTTACCTCTTCGGTCTTTCGTTGCATTTTTGGTATATTCTAGTCTGGGTAGCGTTATTGTCGAGTGTATGAACTTTGCAACGGGTGATAAGCAATGCGTCACGTGATCTCTGTAATGGTGAGGTTGCAGTAAAAAAAAAAAAAAAAAAGTCACGCAGTTTTGATCATTATAAATAGATGTAGTCTTTCGCTCCTGTCACTAAATACTACTACTACTACTGCTACTACTACTACTACATTCACCGTATCTAAACACCACCTTATCACCGGTGTCCAAAGATCACGCCTTGTCCTACTGCACCACCACCACCACCACTACCACCAATCCTCACTATTCCCTTTAATCCCTCACTTGCCCATGCAGACTTCCAGGTTCCCTCATGACTCCTCAGGCCAGTGCTTCCGCGTCTGCCTCTCAATAATGTAAGGTCCGGGTTGTGTGATGCTGTCCTGACCTTTGTTTTCACACTCCCACTCACTCACAGCCGCCTCTCTCCCTCTCTCCCCCGCCTCGCCCTCCCCACTGCCCCAGCACCCCTTCTTCCTCTCGTCTAGTGCCTCCTTCCTCTACTCTCTTCCTCCCTCTCCCCGCAGCGGCATAGTTTTTTTATCTCAGTGGTGCCTCTCCCTTCACCACCAACACCTCCTCTAGTTTACTGTGGTGCTTGATGCTGGTCCTGCTGGTACTGGTGCTGCTGGGGGTGGTGCAGCTGGTTCGCGTCGCCCCCCAGGCCCAGGTTGAGGCTCTTCAGCCTGGTGTGGTGCTCGAGGCTCCGGGTCACGTGGTAGGTGTAGTGAGACTTGTGGACAAATTTCTTGTTGCAGATCTGACACGAGTAGGGCTGGTCCCCCGTGTGACGCCGCTGGTGCTGTTTGGCGTGGCTCCGGCGCAGGAAGAGCTTACCGCAATATGCACACGGGTGCTTGCGTTTGCAGGAGTCCCCTGCTGGCACCGCCCCAACCAGGCCGCAAGCCCCTGATACACTGGATACACCGGTAATCCGCCACTGCAAAGAGACACGCCGCTGCGTCTCAGTCATGTCCAGTGAGGGGAAGGTGAGGGGTGGGGGCTGCTGTGGCAGTAGTCGTGCTGCCTATATATGGTAACACGCCTCAAAGCCACAGGGCAAGGCAAGGACACCTGACCAGCATCTAGGATCATTATGCTACACACCCTAATGGCAACAAGTCAATGCATACACATGTTACTCTCCACCCCAGCTCGGCCCGCTAGCAGCCACTCCCCGCCGCTACTTGAGAGAAGAAAAGACAGTTAGGGAAGAGTAGAAGACAAAACGCACAAGGTTCCTCCCTCCCACTACTAGCTGATCCTCTCCTCCACCCCCGGGCGCTCCCAACCCATCCTAACAGAACACCAAGCGGTCCCACCATTCTCCGTGACCCCACAGAACTGCGGCCCATTGCCGCTCCTCAGGTCATCAAGCATGCTCCTCCCCATCCCACTGGCACGGTGCAGCGCGCTGGGCGTGCCGCGCCTTCCAGCCAGATCAACATGAGGAAAAAGAAATAGACAAAGACTATTTTTCTTTATTTTTCAACACAAAATAGTCTAGATTATTCCAAGCATATCCAACATATTAGTATCTTTAGACAGAATAAAAAACTCTTAGTTCAGTGTGTATTCTCCAGTTAAGTGAAGCGAGCAGCAGCGGCAGCAGCAGCAGCAGTAGTAGTTGCAGCAGCAGCAGCAGACCCTCACAAGAGGTTTGCGGCGGACGGGCAGCGTATGGCATGGTTTTTGCAGTTGCTCTTCTGGGCAAAGCCTCGACCACAGTGCTGACAGTGGTATGGCCGCTCGCCCGTGTGCAGCCGCTCGTGGTCAGTCAAGTGGTCCTTACGTTTGAACTTCTTATAGCAAAAGCGACAAGTGTACGGCCGCCACTCAGGGCTCGGGATATAGGGCGGCGGGTGGTCGACAACGGGGCCTGGAGGGCGGGGGGCGGCCACACCACCTCCGCTGCCGCCACCTTGCCCGCCCACAGGCACATAGTCGCCTACTACTGCCCCGAAGGCCGCCCTCTGCAAATGAAGGAACACTGCCGTCACTTTCAAGCTGCCAGGCACCACCACATGCTGGCCCTCCCCGCACATTGGCACTCCTCACGCTACCTCAGGAACTATTGGAATTTGACACAAAGGTTGGGTGGGTGGCCGCCAGAGGGCCGCCACCCGTGACTGCTGGGGAAGGGCAGCTGCACGAGGCAACTAACTCATTAGTACAAAATATAAACGAAAACTTTCCAAGCTTCCTTACTGTGTATATACTGGATGAGTATATAGTAGTAAAAATATATTGGCACATTATTATAGCTAGGGTTAGGCTGACTAGCTTCCAGCTACACAAGCACTGCGATCCACCAACGGTACAAGCACTATAGAAGCAACGGTTCCCTACCGCAGACACCTCTAAACAACACAGACCTGCGTCACCACGACCCGACCATCAGCCCTCAAGGCTTTCCTCCCCAACACCGCACCATCACCACCACCACCACCACCACCATTGGGAGCGCCGCCCCGCCGGCCAGGCACTCTGCCGGCCATTCTCTCATTATCACGCTGAGTCGGGCACTGTTGCCGACGACGCCGCCGCCATCTTCTTCCTCATTCGCTCCCGAAATTTCCGTTGCCGCAGCTGGCCGCTGATGAGCCTCTCCAGCTCTTTCTGCAGGCGTTCAGCCTCGCTCCTCCGGCAGCTTATTTTCACCTCCACCTTGGCGGCTTCCAGATCACTCAGCGTGCCGGACTCCAGCACGGACTCTAAAGAGGCGGTCTCCGCCTTCAGGAGACTCATCTGAGCCCTTATCCTGTCCTGACGGTACCGGCCCCGTCCCGCCTGCTGGTGGGGGGTTATGTACAGCGGGTCCGGAGGGACGGTGACGGCAGCGGCGGCGGCCATGAGGGGAGAGGAAGGAGGAGAGGAGGAGGGGGGCACCAACTTCCCCCCAAAGCCTCCGAACAGAGTGTGGGGTCCAGGCTGGCGGGCCGCCGAGAGAGCCATGCGGCCCGCAGGGGAGAGGGGAGAAGCCGCCACAGAGGAAAATGGGCCCAACAACTGGAAAAGGGAGAGAGACTTGTGTCAGGCCACTCTCTGGGCAGGGGAGCTGCTGGCCCGCTGGCCTCCCGACCCTCCGTGAACGACTCAGCGGCGGCGAGACAGGCGACCGACCCCCTGACGAGGCGAGCGAAGCGAGGCCTACCTAGCTACCCTATGTCGCTACAGTATGTTACGACAGGTGCGCCGAGGCGTCAGAGTAAGATCAGTACCTTGTACCTTGTGATACAACAGGATCTGTGAGTCCAAAAGTTCTTCACAAAGCCAAGACTTATTCCCTGCACCAGCTACAAGTATACATTCAAAGAACTTGCAAGAAGGGAATTTCACCTCAACAGCATGGCGTGGCCGGGGGCGTGAGGCCGCCGGGCACTTCACAACACACAGACAGGCAGACAGACAGACAGACAGACGGGGGGACGTAACACTTGTTACCATGCTAACAATGGTCGCCTCACTTTTTATCGTTTAAGACTGATCTCTTGTGGTGAAATTCTCTCTATTAAGTACACAAATACAGTATCAACAGTTACATAAGCAACTTACTCCAGTCCCAGTTCCTGGCGTGAGCCACACCGTGAAGTGAACAATGAGCACTCAGGCTGCCGCGCCTGGTGGACCAACACAACAACAAACACCTTGACCAACACGGACTGAAGTAATTTGCCTCAGAAATCAAGAGTGACTCCTCCTCTAACTTCCTTCCATCTGCGTCAAGCACACTGAGGGAACACCTAAGGCGGCCATCACGCCAACCTGGGACTACTGTACAGGCCGCCCACACTAGGTGACCCCACACCCTGTGCCTCGGGACGTGTGCATGGCGGCTGGTGCCCTCCACACCCCCTCCCATGACCAGCCTCGCGTGCTGCAAGGCCGCTACAAGGATCAAAGATCTCTCACAATGACTATTTCACTCTCTCTCTCTCTTTCTCTCTCTCTCTCTCTTTCTCCCTCTCCCTCTCTCTCTCTGACACTGCACCGGCTCGTGACCTTTAGTGCACAAGATGGGTATAAAGAAATTGTTTTCTTTTCCATAAACTTAAAGCAATTTTCCATAAAACCTGAATGTAAAAAGGGAAACTCAACCATCACTGCAAAACATTAAAACTGAATGAGTCTGCGTTTTGTTACTTTTTACCCTTCCATTTTTTTTCCCCTCTCCACTGATCATTACTTGAGGAGGAGGAAGAGAGGGTGAGAGGGAGCGGAGCAGCACTGACCGCCGCAGACACACACGGGAGGCACAGGATCACGTTAGAGGAGAAGTCAACGACATGCCAACAGGATGGTAAACGTGTGCGTGTGTGTGTGTGTGTGTGTGTGTGTGTGTGTGTGTGTGTGTGTGTGTGTGTGTGTGTGTGTGTGTGTGTGTGTGTGTGTGTGTGTGTCAACCGGTTTGCTGCCTACGGAGAGGAGAGGAGAGGAGAGGAGAGGAGAGAGAGGAGAGAGAGAGGAGAGGAGAGGAGAGGAGAGGAGAGGAGAGGAGAGGAGAGGAGAGAGGAGAGAGAGAGAAGAGAAGAGAAGAGAAGAGGAGAGGAGAGACAATAGAGTAAAGAATAACGATAAAAAAAAAGACTGAATGACTGTGTGCGTGTGTGTGTGAGTGTGTGTGTGTGTGTGTGTGTGTGTGTGTGTGTGTGTGTGTGTGTGTGTGTGTATACATTTCCCTACCAAACATACACACTCATGCTGATGTTTCTCCAGTCACGTGTAAGTGTTGCCGTCTGGTTCAGCCCTAGAGGTGTTACTGGTGGCGTGAAAGCAACACCGAGGTACAGCAGCAACAATCACGTGTGGCGCTGACTCTGATATTACTTGGTGCATTAATAACCACGTGTCGGTTTGTAGTAGTGTCGAGGAGTGGTAGGTGTCGTGGTGTAATTAGAATGTAGTGGTGATAACTTCATAGATTGGTTACGTAGCCATGAACTATATGGGTGTAACATGAGCTGCACTCTCTCTCTCTCTCACTCTCTCTCTCTCTCTTCCATGTAGCTAGCAAGAAGTACATAGTTACCAATCAGCCTCGAAAGGACCAAAAGTTATGTTGCTGTTTGATTATCCTTTATATATCTTCTGCAAAAGCTTCCATAAACGCTGCTTTGGCATTACCTAAATAAAGCACCGCTCGTTGAAGCTGAGAAACACTGGAAGCATCTAATAAAGGGGAAGAGGAAGAGTGATGTGTATCCCGGAAGCACCGAGGAAACAGCCACTACACACCCTATTAACTCACGAGTCAGTCTTCTAACACAAAAACTCGTCACAAAACCGTACTTCACTAAGGCACAAGGACTAGATTACGAGTCATGGAGATTAAGCAGCATAGCAAAGTTGTATTACGGTTGTTACTCCGCCGACAATTCATTCCCTTAGCACTCTTACTGTCCTGAGTGAGACGGTCTGTTACTATTAGCCACTCACGGACTAAACCTGCCTGAGTATCTGGTATATGTATTGGCAGTAGTGACTTTTTTTTTTGTGTGTGTAAGAGGGAAAAGCTACTTAAGGGCAACAGAAAGCGTTAAAAAACAAGGCCCACATATTGCCAGTCCCAGCGCAGGTTTAACAGCTAGCCATACGGGTTATATGTCTTGAAACTGCTCATACTGTTTCCCTCTGTACAGGATCATAACTCATAGCGTTGTTTGAGGACTTACTGAAGCTAAATAGATCACAGGTGGGCTCGTGTTACCTGTAAGTCCTCGTGATTCAAATTAAGCCTTAGTAAACTACAGAATCATATTTCCACGCGGCAAATAACTTAGGCCCTTCAATACTGAGACGCACGTTTTACCTTGATTTTGGGTATGATTGGACGATTCTATTTACATTTGGATGGGTTTATGAAGGTCAGAAAGTTAATAGTCCAGTCTTCACTACTCGAATCCCCATAGAGTTTCTGAAGCCATAAAAAAAAAAATCGCCTAATAGTAACAGGGAATAAATATGAAGACGCGTCATGGTAGCTACTGAAGGGGTTAAATACTTTGAATATTCCCACGTAATCTTCCCCCCAAAATTCTCATTCTCTATTTCTTCACTAACCTCTTCCATCTCTCCTTCCTTGTAATCTTCACTCACATATATTCAACACTTTCTACGATACTCATGTTACACCCAATATTTTCTCAGTGCAGCATTAACGCAACATTAAGTAAGAGAATCGTGTCGTGTCGTGTCATGGTCTGAAGTTCATGTTATGCTATGTAATGTTGAAATGAAGTGTTCACAGTGTACCAATGTAAGTCTTTGTGGTAATATATGCAGTTACAGCCACTGTAGTTACGTCACCAAATTGTGTCATTAAAGAGTGTGTGTGTGTGTGTGTGTGTGTGTGTGTGTGTGTGTGTGTGTGTGTGTGTGTGTGTGTGTGTGTGTGTGTGTGTGTGTGTGTGTGTGTGTGTGTGTGTGTGTGTGTGTGTGTGTGTGTGTGTTTTACGGCAAGTGAATGCAATAAAGGTGTGTCTGTCTGTCTGTCTGTCTGTCTGTCTGTCTGTCTGTCTGTCTGTCTGTCTGTCTGTCTGTCTGTCTGTCTGTCTGTCTGTCTGTCTGTCTGTCTGTCTGTCTGTCTCTCTCTCTCTCTCTCTCTCTCTCTCTCTCTCTCTCTCTCTCTCTCTCTCTCTCATCCAGGTGTTGTGGAGGTGCACATGTGTGGAGAAAGACTGGTCAAGAAAGGTTTAGTCACTGTGATATTGGAGCATAATATCTATCTTCAACGTGGTATGCTCTCTCACTCACTCACTCACTCACTCACTGTCACACAACCATACAAACCCTTCCAACTTACTCATAAACACATCTAAACCCTCAACTAATACCCCAAAGCCCTCAACCAAAAACTTATCTGACTAGCCATAAAAAAAAATACAAATTTCTAAGTTATTCCACAAGCTAGTTACCTATTTCACCTGTTGGCACCTTGTTATCATTGCCTAAACCTTCACGAATACCCCAAGAGCCCTCAACCTAAAACTAATCTGACCTAACCACAAAACACACGCCTAATTAAACTCTAGAACTCCCTGCCTGCTTCTGTATTTCCAACTTCCAATGACTTGACTTCACTTAAGAGGGTTTCAAGACATTTATCCCTTCTTTTTGTCTAACTCCCTCAGACCTGCAAGGGGACTGGCAAATAAGTGTGCCTTTTTCTCGTTTTTTGCTCTAGGCCATCTTTCCCCTATTACATAAAGTTATTCCAGAACCTAGTATCTATTTCACCTATAAGCACCTTTGTTACCATAGCATGCAAGTGGAGCATTTAAAGATCTAGTATTTAACATTCCTTGAGGCTCAGTGCTCCAAGGACTTAACACTCAGCTCCATTCCTTGCTATCCCTGTTTGTCTCACGCTCAGCCTTCTCGAAACCCTGATGTAATGCGGTTATTCTCAAGGACATGTTATATCACACTTTACAGAATACATTGTTATGAGGAGTTCAGGAGAGGGGTGGGGGTGTGGGAGGCAAGTTATTGAGTCACAGGTTGATTTGAGTAAGTATTATCAAGCATTTTATAATCACCTTTTACTATCTTCCACCTCAAGGTCAGTCCACAGAATGCATACTCACTTCATCCACTTTTTTTCCCACTAATACTTTTCATTTAACTTTTAACCACTTCAACTACATTATGAAGCATTTCTTAAATTGTATCTATTTCATTAATCAGATAAATGAAGTACTGTATTCATCCTCAAACTGCTTATACCACCCCCACACAGAATTCTACTTCAACTCCACTTCCATACCCACACGCTGCCAGTCATATGAACGATTTGCAACAGTAGTCTGCTTATATCCCCACACAGCACAACCTACACACCAGGCAGCACCACACAACAACACTGTCATTCTTAGTCAAGCCTGAGGTCATCTAAGTTTCTCTTTTTGTTGAAGATAATAGCACGTAAAAACCCCCCTCAGGGAATCAGTCTAAAAGCTCAACCAAGTAACGTGTTTCTTTGATACCTAGTTACCTCCCTTATTCACCCGAGCTACTACTAACACCATCAGTCACATTCTAAAACCTAAGCTGAATTCTAGTCTGTCTCACCCAAATAGTATACATACTGTGTTTCTTTGATTGTTACCTCCCATATTCAACCAAGCTACTACAAACACCATAAGTCACATTTTGAAACCTAAGTTGAATTCTAGTCTCATTGCCACACCATCTCTCTTCCTAATTCTGTCCACTTCACACACAAGTACACAGGCACTTTACCACCTCCTCCATTAGCATTCCAATATTCCTCATCCTTGCCGGCGGTGCTTCGACCAACACCATTAACTTCAAGGATTCCTCAGCTGCACACTACATGGCAAATTAAAGAGACCCTGTCAGCCTTGGTCTAGCCTAACCTGCACGTGTTTCTTGTAATTCAAGCCTAATAATATTTAGAATAGCCAGCAGCTAATGTTCTTTATTTTAATGAGTTTTGTATGTGTATTGGGAATGCCACAGAAATCTTACGCACTTTATGGAAACCAGTAACATTTAAAAAGAAATCCCAGCTTGGCCACATAATACCCAAGGCTGCTGACACACACACACACACACACACACACACACACACACACACACACACACACACACACACACACACACAAGGCCACATGAAACACAACAAACCACTACAGAGGTGCCAATGAACAGTTGCCTCGAGTCACAACACTCCCTCCGCTGCCCACACCTAGTAACTCTGGCTCACCCCTCACACCAACCTGACTCTTGCTCCCAAAGAATGAATAAGCAACTTGCAGACGTAGTTCAACAAAATTAACGTCCCCACTTTTCATTTCCTTGCTATCTTCAAATTAAAAGAGAAATGAGGAAAACATATGTAGCTACTGAATCACTATCTTCGTTATCCTAGTCCCATCACATCTTCCACTCGACAAGACTCATTCCAAAACTGACCTATCATTCACTAACACTCAATACAACCTCTTCACATCACAGCATTCCCATCTCTCTCTCTCTCTCTCTCTCTCTCTCTCTCTCTCTCTCTCTCTCTCACATACACATCACATCCAGTCAGAAGCAGTACTCGAAATAGAGCAAATGATTAACTGTATATGTGCATGTTTGTGCGTGTGTTTACTTCCTGTTGGCATATGAAGGTTGGAAATACAGCAAATGGAACACTCACCATTGCAGGGTCACCGGTGGCTGGCATGGTGCCGTCGCTGTGAGGTAACATTACTTCAGGAAAATTGGGGGGGTTTTCCGTCCCCAAGGAGGATTCCCCCCCTCCCCCATCCCCCTCCACACCCCAGTCCCCTTCATCATCTTCACCTAGGTCCACCACATCTTCCTGCTTTATTTCCTGCAAGAAATCACACGTTTACTGTTAGTTGGCGTGAGGGTTTGTGTCAGCATCTGTGCAAATAAAACACATAAGAACACAAAACAAACATCAAAGTAAACTCAATACACTTACAAATTCTGGCTCTTCTTTTGACTGTTGTTGTTTGTGCAGGCCAGAGGGACCAGGTGAAGGCTCCTCCCCACTGTGGCCGTGGGCGAGGGCGTCAACTTGGGAAGTCGCACCATCACCAGCATTGGCTTGCTGCTGCTGCTGCTGACAGTTGCCCCCACCCGGCTTGGCACTTAGACTAGGTGTTGTGCTGGCGTTCTGTTCACTGAGGCCGCTGAGACCACTCTGTATGCTGGTTCTGCTGTCCTCATCCAGAGTCGCCTCAACAGGGGGCATGCCCACCTGGGAGGACCCAGAAGTGGCGGGGGGTTGTGGGGAGCGAGATCTGGATAGCTGCGTGGCGGCCGGAGGGTGCGAGGATGGTTGGGTGGCTTGGGACTGTGAGGGGGAGGACTGAGGGGGCGATCGCTCTCTAGGTCGCGGTCTCTTGGCAGGGGGGCTGTGGTGGTCCAACTGACTTCTGTTCTCTCTCTTTTCTCTCTCTCTGTCCCTGTCTCTTTTAGGAGCAGGTGGATCATCAGGCACAGCTAAACCTTTTATTTGTAGTCCTTCTGCAGTTTTTATAAGAGATCCTAGACTAGATTGAGGAACATTCACTTCGCCATTATACATAAAGTCCAGTAGAGCTTCGAGATCACGTGACGTCACATCTTTCATGAACACTATTGGATGTTTACTCGGGTTTTTGGTAAACATCTGCTTAAAATAGTCACTACAGGTACTTAGCACAAACTTGTGAGCTGCATATAGCTTCCCACCACAGGCCAATGTGGCATCCACAAAGATTTCCTGGAAACAAAACAGGCATGCATAAGTATACATGTAAACAAAGCAAAAAGCTAACTCGGAATTATAGATGCCTCTCCACACAATGTTTACGGTGAATTTCCCTTTGCAGATTAAAGTCCACTTTAATGCTTGCAATTATTCAAGTTTACCAGTGTTGAATCTCAGAACTTTTATCTTTCTGTTAATTTTCAGTCCAACACAACAAGTACAGCCAACATTCAAGTTCCAGTGAAGCACAAAAGACTGCAATGAACACAGGTGGTCAGCTGCTAGTGATAGATTACCTGTTCCCGCAGGAATGTGAGGATGTCCACAAAGTGTGCCTGGTGGTTGTTCCACTTCAGGGAGAGAAGCTCCTCAGCCATTTTGCCACACCTGATGGGAATATAAGCAAAAGTTAATTTCCAATAACATCTATGATGTACCTGCACTTGCATATACATAATTCCCATGCTCTGAATCTCTTGGCACCTACCATAACTTACACAGCACAACAAGCTTTTAGGGACATTCAAATAACACTATCAACATTCAACTTACTCTTTATCATTCACTCTTGCATTCTTATATCAGTTACTTTACTTCAATAGAAAAATAAATTCCTTCATGTGCATTTTCATCTATGCTGCCTGTACGACTAAGCTATTACGATTACACACAGCAGTCCACAACCTTCATCCACTTACTTCGCCCCAGCACTACTCCCTGACGGCTGCACTGAAGTAGGATCACCACTGCTGTGGCTCCTGCACTCAAATACCTGGAGCAAGCACCAGGTGATGCATCCATAAACAAAGGCCCTCACTTATCAACTTCCCTTAACAAACACTGACTACTTTGTGATGAGTGGCACAATACAAAAAGTAAACAAATTAAGATAAATAAAGCTACAATAATGTGCACCCAGTCAGGGCCATGGAAGCACAACCTCCCTCTATAAAAACTACCAAGGGCCAAGACTAAACTTTTCAATAATTTAAAAATTAAAGAAAAACAACACCAGGGAAACCAGTCAATACAAAAGAAAATGGAAAGATATCAAAAACATTCATCATCATCTGCATGACCCAATAACACACAATCACCTGACAGGACTCATTACAAACAGCATCAGACACCATGCACCAAAACACCAGTCATTACAAACTATTACTACTAATGGCATCAGACATCCTGCACCAAGATGCCAGTCATTTCAAAGTCCAGCACAACTATTTGTTACATCACAGAAGCTGGCAGCCAATTTACTTGATCTCATTACTGCATTGCTTTTTCGTGAAGTTACAAGCATAAGGCAAAATCTGAAATCACTTCAACCTCAGCATTCCATCAATTTTTGTTTACTCATTTACGTCAAGATAAAATTTATTCCAAACCATTCTAATCATATCAACTGTCAAAGGATTTACTAAGCTATTCAGTGTTTAATTCCTTCAAATATATATTTGAACTACGTACATATTCATACCTACAGACACTGATCTCTGGTTCACATACTGTCACCACTAGACCCAAGAACTCTCTCCCAGACACACACACACACACACGCTTGGCCATCTCAGTGAATTAACCCACCCAAGATTCTCCAAAATTTTCACAATTTCCATCATTTATCACTCTCTTACAAAGTGACGAAAGGTTTTTTTCAAGCTCAAATTTGAACAAGTTTAACCATACTATCTGAACATTAAATTGATATGTTAAAAATATGCCCTGCTCACTTATCTAACACTCTTATTCATTAACAGGCACCCCAAGGAGCACAGGTGTTATATTACAGCAACTCCGATACTTAAACACACCTGGAAGAAAACTGGCTAAATTTTACTTATACACTAGTCACACCTTTGAATTACTCATCTGAATTTAACATCTGCTATACACTGCCAAGATCCTCAGTTATCTTATTTCAACACAACTAAGCTTTATCTTAATCAACTTATATTACCACCATTGTTGATCATCTTCAGCCACTTCATTCCACAAACATACACCTCCCAGTGGTTACAGCTACACATTATTTCAAGTTAGTTTGGGGTATTTTTAGCACGTTCATACCAAAGAGACAAAGGCAAAATTGTCTCAACCCAGTCTGAAATTTGAACCTTTATCACAAAGCAGGATGACTTTACTAATGTGATGAAAATGACCACAGTTTTTTTGGCCATCACAATGAAGTCACATTACAAAACTTCAAATGTCACACTACATAGACAGTCTGCACTCATATCATGTTACTGTTTCAACATGATCCCACAGACAACTATGTATTTTTTTTTTTTTTTTCCTAATCTATTCAAAGACGAAAACCAGGTTATCTATTCAAACCTCCCACCACACCATCTTATCACCTCCCACCTAATTCAGTGTGTATACACATAATCATTCCATGTACTATCAATTCTCTCTAGATAGTGATTCATACATCAAGAAATCTGCCATTGCACACAAATTTTCAATAATTTTTTTCCCTTCCATATGTGAAATTCATAATATTAAAAGGCTGGTTTATTGAGACTTAACCCAGTTTATGATAACCCAAGTCTTTAGTGCCTTTAGTAAACATGAACATTCACTATACAGAACAGCCTCAGGAGCCTAACTGGTATTGTAGCCTCAGGAGCCTAATTGGTATTATGAGAGATAGTTAACAATATGTTTGCAGCAAATTAAGCCAAATATGCAGTTAGTTCTTTGTGTTTTGCTTATTTGCTACCACAATGTTCTTTGTTACCATAATTTTAAAATCAAAGTGCACATATCTGTAAGGCACTGCTGTCATGAGTGAAAAAAATAATAAAAAAAATTACTGAATGGAATGTGTACAGTCAGACAAAGTCATCTCACAAAAATACAACCCAAAGACTTTGAATACCCACATTCCTGGTGACTTTAGTAACAGTGTGGTGCAATCTGCCATTAAAAGTGATTAAGGTCTCTCAAAAAGAACTCACAGAAGCTAAACTATCACACGACTGTATCATCATTCTTGACAAACTGGAGTCTGTTGTCGTAGAGTTGCAAGTGCGTCACAGGACCTGGGACACAGACAAACACTGTACAATTGCTAAATAAACACCTCCACATGGCAGAAGCAAATCACCATGCCACATCCTTGGCCTACTTTACCACACAAACACCCACTCACTTGTCTCCTCTCAAGCTTGCTCACAAAGCTCTGAGTCCATCACCACCAGAGGCAAGACTATTCAAAACTTTCTGAAGGCTCAACATGACAGCAAATCTCAATGCTGACATGACTCGAGCATCATAATCCTTACAGCTCAAATTTCACTTAAGTCAGCTCCATTTACTCTGTTCCAGTGACTTTGCCTCCCAGGAACAAACAAATCAACACTCAGGGTGGAGAGCAATGCTCTCCCCCCTGAGTGCTTGCTGACAGGGGTGTTTAAGCCAAGCAGCAGGTGAGACCATCAGCCCAGTTGCAGGGCTACCCTGTCAATGTCTTCTCAAGTAGCAACTTGTTTTGACAGTTGAAACAAAGCAAAGGATTTGATGGCTGACTGAACTTTACTAAGGGATTAAGCAAATGCTCTTATCAAGCTGTATCTTGTCTTTGTTCCTGATGTCATTGCATGACGCCATTTTTGTCTTCTGAAATATAATCAGACAGTTTCCAGTCATCACTAGGGGCCATGTTCCCCACACCTGTCCCCAATCACCGAATGCAATAACCGAAACTACACATGGTAAACATACTGTACTAAAATTTTGGAGCACTATCCCTAGTAATTACTTCATGAAATAGTGAATTAATAACCAAGGAGGTGCAGGCAAGTGTTAATTACTCTGAAGATCGTACTTGTTGAGATGAGAATCATACTTTTATAAACAAATAATTATCTTGTAAATACTATGTAAATACTGTCATTTCTGGACTTCCTTTGAGAAAGTAAAGGTAAATACAAATTAGTTGGAGATAAACACATCACTGATAATCTTATTTCATGATTTCTTAATGCAAATTAACTTGAGAATAAAAGGTATTTAATATGTCACTATATTTTGTACATGGTACAAAAAGTAATAGACAATCTTACACACAGTAATTATAAACAATAATAAATGATAAATTGACAGGTTCGGCATACCTGTCAAAAAAAAAAAGTAAGATCCCAATCTGAAATGTCTATAAGAGAGCTTATAGTAATAAAAAAATAAATAAATAAATAAAAAAGACAAAGGCGAGGTATAGGGCATGATGGGAACACCAGCATTCAGTGACGCAAAAGAAGACAAGATGATCACAGACGCCCCCTGTACCGTTAGACAAAGCATTCCTGCATCAACCACCACACAATGCACCACAACACTGCACACGCACCACCAAACACCACAAGGCTCACATCTCCACCAGAACCACCACTGCAACACACCAGGAAAGACAGACAGGACGGAAAGACGCCACAGGGGCACACAAAGCCAGGCGCCGGAACCGACCCGGAACACGGCGTCCCTCCACCCAGGCCGAGGACGCCCCTTCAACGCCCTCCACTCTAACTCAAAACTCCACTTATTCCACCGTCTACAGTACCTTATGCCACCCCAGCGTTGAGGAGCCACCATAGTCACCCCGAGCCCACGGCTGTCATGTGCCACTAAGTCCCCACAACATCCTCGAAGGAGAAAATGCTAAGCAGGCTCAAGATGGCGACTCGTCCCTCTCAAGCTGCGCGTCCACTTCCACCCCGACCTGCTCCACACCAGCCTCCACCTCTCATCTTACCTTCACTGCCCGCCTCGCGCCTTCCACGGGCACCCAGGATTGACCAGGCACCAACAAACGTCAATAACTCGGCTTACTTACATGTATATCACGAATTAATCGAGAACATTGTAAAATAGTGGTTGCAGTTGCCGTCCACTGCGCTCCTCTCCCGACTAGAGGCGCTGAGCTCCCTCTGTGCTGATTGGCCGCCCGCCTGAGGTGCCTCCTAGACCCACCAGCCTTTAATTCCACATTTAGCTGCACACTCCGGGGTCATTATACACTGAAATTCATCCCAACCGCCTCCTTGATAATCCCCGTTACGTTATATGGGGATGTAACTAGCGTGAAGGGGATGCACGGTATGCGAGAGAAAATGTTTCCCATTACAGAGCTTCGTCAGGCGACCGAGGATCCCATTGGCCAGCCCCTCCTACGTCCTCTAGCGGGCTCTACAAATATCACGAAAATCAATACATAACCGTTACTTTCTCTTTCTAAACTTCTTTGATTACCACTCAAGTCACTGGTGAATTAAAGATGCATTCCCCACCACGCTTGTTCATGGCCGGGATGAGTTACGCAGTCGGGGACGCATGCTATATTTAGAAAGCTGTCACCGGAAATGCAACCTCCACAGGGGAAACAATGCCCGGGTTTGTGCTCATAAGGGAACGTTTTTATTCGTTTCTTTTCATTTATTAACCCCTCTCTTTCTGGGGACGGGAAGGATCTTTTAGGGCCATATTTCAATTGTTTCTCAAAATAACCTGCATAGATTTCACTCCCTCAAACACTACTACAATGTCTTTATTCGCATCCACCATCAACCTTCCGTCTTTTGTTCTCAATCTTCTTTACCATCTTCTTGGTGGCCATTTTCAATTGCTTCTGTTCTTTGCATCTTCTGCCGCTTCCACTCCCCACACTTCCATTGCAATACCATCCCACACTTCACTTCCTGTCGTCCCCTGGACCTTCTCTTTGTGTTCACTAGCGAACACTATCAAAGGTGAAGATTAGGATGAGATACTCTATCTCTTAAGCCTCGGCGTCCACGCTATCGGGCAGTGCCTGACACACATTGTTCCCAAATCTGAGGTCTCACACTCCAGTACATATGACTGAAAGCAGAGTGCACGGCAGATATGAACATAAGTGTGGAGACCTCGACAAACCCACCAAACATCCTTCCTTGCTGGTTTGGTTCCGAAATGTTTTTCCCTCCTATATACCAACAGCGGTCAAAGGAATGGAAATCTTCAGTTGATATTGTCTGCTAGATTGACTGGATTACCTTTCTACTTCCATTCTCGAGTAAAACACTAAAAGCATGTTGGCTGGCAAATGAATGGACAGCCTAAAAGTACAGTTGGGCACTGAATGACATAAACTACTCCCTTTACTAAGCCTAACGCCTGACCCAGCAGCAGACCAAAATGTTCTGTCAGGCACAATCTGCAGCTTAGCTATTCTACTGTGTGGTAGATTAGCTAGAGAAACAGGACACATGGCATGCGGTAATGCTCGTCAAACATTGCACGACAGTGTGGACAGGGTTTGGGAAGGACATGAATCATATTACTGGTAATTGGCTTCGCTTTCAACACAGCTTATCATAACGGATATATCACTGTGGCACGCGTCTCCAAGGAGTTACCTGCGACCAAACAATGCTATCAAGCCAGAACTTCATCGAGGATTCGTCAACATACTCGTACTTCTCTCTCCACTCTTACAGTGTAATGACAGGTACTCTCGCCTACTTGCCGATGACCTGCTAATGGCGTCTTGTACTGAACAGATGGGTGTTAATGGACTCTCCCCATTCGCGTCATAAAGCATCAATACGACAAAAAACATACAAGTGCTTCCCTGCAGTCGCCAATTCATCTCTAGTTGGAAAGCTTACCGAAAGAGGACGCTGTGATGCTGATAAGTCACCGTATTTAGATGACGGAAGCACCTCGCTGATGTTTATGAATTCCACTGTGAGTTATTTAATGTCTTTGTATAGCATGCAAGCAGCCATGTGTGTGTGTGTTTCACTGTTTGATCTGCTGCAGTCTGACGAGACAGCCAGACGTTACCCTACGGAGTGAGCTCAGAGCTCATTATTTCCGATCTTCGGATAGGCCTGAGACCAGGCACACACCACACACCGGGACAACAAGGTCACAACTACTCGATTTACATTCCGTACCTACTCACTGCTAGGTGAACAGGGGCTACACGTGGAAGGAGACACACCCAAATATCTCCACCCGGCCGGGGAATCGAACCCCGGTCCTCTGGTTTGTGCCACTAAGTCCCCACAACATCCTCGAAGGAGAAAATGCTAATTATAAATGATAAATTGACAGGTTCAGCATACCTGTCAAAAAAAAAGTAAGATCCCAATCTGAAATGTCCATAAGAGAGCTTATAGTAATAAAAAAATATAAAAAATAAATAAAAAAGACAAAGGCGTGTGTGTGTGTGTGTTTGATGAATGGTTAACGTTTCTCTCTCTCTCTCTCTCTCTCTCTCTCTCTCTCTCTCTCTGTTACATCACCTTCGGGTACGTGCAGCATTCGTGGTACACAAAGTCTCGAGGGGATACGAGCGTACTCAACAGGTGTTTCTGAACTATACTGATCTATGACAACAGTACAACTATACAGTCACGCTTCACAAATATACGAAGTCGTATACAGAAGAAAATTTTTATTGTAAAAGGAAAAAAAAATTCAATTATACATATTTGATTCACTATAATAATTTGTATATTGTTTATCTTATTTGCTCACTTCTTTATTATTGAGCAAAGTCATTAATTTCTTGCGTGAGTCAGTTTTACTTTTTAATACAAATTTCATAGTAGTTTTAGGATTAAGTTGATAAATACTCGATATTATATAATAATAGAGAGAGAGAGAGAGAGAGAGAATGGATCGCCGAGTATCTCTCTCTCTCTCTCTCTCTCTCTCTCCTGGGTCCGTTTGTGGTATGGATCGCTTCTTGGGAACGATCACGCGATTCTACTGTAGTATCTCTCTCTCTCTCTCTCTCTCTCTCTCTCTCTCTCTCTCTCTCTCTCTCTCTCTCTCTCTCTCAATACATCATGTCGCCCCACAACGATGAAGGCTCAGTTTGACGGAGACGTGCCCTCAAATTAAGGCGTTGTCACGAACCAGCGAGTTTATCATGCCAGTAGAGAGCTTTACGACGTCGTACAGTAATTATCGTACATTGAAGTTTTGACTTTCATCAGTAAGTATTATGAACGCATTGCCATATAATTTGCTACATGTGTCCCGAGAGATAGATATTTATTGCCTCTTGGAATGTGGAGCTCCTCTGCTTCTCCGTTTTCTTCTGATATATAGCTGTTTGTTCATTAATTTATCTATTCAATGATCTATGTATTTATGTATTTATATTTTCTTGTTTATCAATTTATGCTTGTATTCATTCTGTGCCGCCTCCAGCTATGTATTCTTCTATAGCCCCCATCTCCCAAATAATGTGTATGTATAAGCATATGTATAAAGAGAGATTCATTATGTATACATGAAGATGTATACATGATAAGTGTATCATATCGTACTGTACATCTGGGTGTCTTTCTCCTCCATATCCTCTTCCTCCTCTTCCTCCTTCCTCCTCCTCCTCCTCCTCCTCCTCCTCCTCCTCCTCCTCCTCTACTTACTCACTTGTCAGGTATTCAAGGTATGCAGGAAGAGGAGGAGGAGAAGAAGAGGAGGAGGAGGAGAAGAAGAACAGGAGGAGGAGTAATGAGTTGGTAAAGCTGGATAGGTAGATTCAGATTTTCACTAGCATGGAAATATTGTGTGTTTTTTATTATTGTGTGTGTGTGTGTGTGTGTGTGTGTGTGTGTGTGTGTGTGTGTGTGTGTGTGTGTGTGTGTGTGTGTGTGTGTGTCCTTCCTTTCCTTCTTTATTTTTTTTTTTTTCCTCCTTTTTATTGTTGATTTCCTATGCCTTATTCTCTTGAGCAAATTGTATCGCCGTTTTTTTTTTTTTTTCTGTGTTAGCTCTACTTCATCGCAAATGTAAGTCAAATCGATGTAAACTTTAGATTTCCATTTCTATTCTTCCCACAGCAGAGTAAGTAAGAGAAGTTGAGATGTTTCCTGCAGGCTTATATTTTGAAGACTTTCATGTACACGTTTTATGTCAAAGTAGTGAAGGTTCAAGATAATTCACATCGCCACTCAGGAAACTAGAATGAGGCGGGAAAGTGAAAGGATATATCTAAAAAAAAGTGTCAATAAATGATAAGCAAAGGAAAAAAAAAAAAGGGGTGGAAAAAGTAGTGAGAAAAGAAGAATAAAGAATAAATGTAATAAAACTAAGTAAGGATTATAGGATGAATGAAAACGTGTAAAAGAGTAAGATAAGTAAATTCGAGATAAGAGACAAAGATAACTAAAAGGATAAATAAGAAAAAAAAACTAGAAAAATTATAGAAGAATGATAAGCAACAGATGAATAAGAAAAGGGCAAAGGAAGATGATGAATAGAATAAACAAACAAACAAAAAAGGGATAAAAACGAAGGAGAAAAACAAAAAGGATAGCTAAAACAGAAAAAGACAAAAAATGGAAAAGAAGAAAAAAAATGGCGCCATTATTTTTGTGAAAGGCGGCAGCGGTGGCTCATGAAATATTACCCCGGCTTTTGTTTTACTCGTGACAAGGCAAAGACAGCATACCTGGCCATCTTTCTCCTTCCTCCTCCTCCTCCTCCTCCTCCTCTTCCTCCTCTTCCTCCTCCTCCTCTTCCTCCTCTTTTCTCTTTCATCTTCGCACCTTATTTTTCATCTGGATTCCTTCTCTTCCTTTTTACTATTTACTTTTTTAGATATTTCTTTTTATTATTTTCCTTGCTTCCCTCGTTTCCTCTCTCTTCTTCCTCTTTCGTTTCATTTTTTCATCTCACTTCCTCCTCTTCAGTTTTCTTTAATTCTGTGTCTGTTTCATCTTTCTTTTTTCTAATCCTCTTCTCCTCCTCCTCCTCCTCCTTCTTTCATTCAAGTTTCTTCTTTTCTCCTCCTCCTCTTCTTTTTCTTTCAGTTCTTCTTCTTCAGATCTCTTCTACTACTTCTACTTTATTTTTTGTCTCTTTCATCTATTTTCCTTCTTCATCCCACCCTCCTCCTTCTCCTCCTCCTCCTCCTCCTCTTCTTCTTCTTCTTTTTCCTTGCATCAAATTTCCTTCTACAACTCCCTCCTCCTGCTCCTCTTTTTCTTATTTTATTTTCTTCTACTTCCTCCTTTTCTATTTTATCTTCCCCTTCCTCCTCTTTTTATATCTCATTTCCTCGTTTTCTTCCTTCGTTTTCGCTTCCTTTCATTTCCTCTCCCTACTCTTCATTTTTTATATCGGTTCTTTCCCTTTCCTCACTCTCTTCTTGTTCCTTCTTTTCTCTTGATTATCTTTTCTTTCCTTCAGCTCCTGTTTTTCCTTCTTATTTTTTCCTGTTCTTTTAATCTCATTTTCTCATTTTCTTCCTTGCTTTTAGTTTCCTCCATTTTCATTCCCTGTTCCTTCTTTCACAATTTCATATAATTCCCTTTAATTTTCCTCTCCTATTCTTCCTTCTTCTATTCCTTTTCTCATTATTGCTTATTCATCCATTCCTCGTTTTAGTTCCTTCTGCTTCACTCTTTCTTTTTTTCCCATTCTCTCTTTCTCTGGCTCCGATTTCTCATTTTCTTCCATTCTTATCATATTTTCTTTCTTTTTCCTTCCCGTTCCTGTGACTCAGATTCGTGTTTTTCTCTTTATCCTGATTTTCTTTTTCTTTTTTTCCTTTTTCTTAATCTTGCTTCTCGTCCTCATCTTCCACCTCACATAAGATTTGAATTAGAACAATATTTTTTTTCACCTGCACAACGTAGCCAAGATAAATAAGGAAAAAAATACACATAAAAAGATAATGAAGTAACATGAAAGAGCCACACCCTGTCTCTTTGCCTCGCCCCACCTTCCCCCTTGTCCCCCGCCACGCCCCGCCCCTGCCCCGCCCCCTCAGATATGGTTACTTCATGATTACTCTGCTCTTATCTCATTAGCTTCTATTTTTACTCATGCCTCGGCTCAGCAATGATTTACACATGTGAGTAAACGTGTGGTGCATGAATGAATACTTCGGGAAAGATTAGTAATGATAATAGTAATAAGATGCATAAATGAATATAATGAAT
>NC_059278.1:15157455-15177455 GCF_017591435.1 Portunus trituberculatus | reverse complement strand
CAATGATATCCCCTCAAATGTGTACTGTAGATGATAAATAAAGTGTCATCATTTCACGGTACAGCCAACCATGTTAAGAGAGAGAGAGAGAGAGAGAGAGAGAGAGAGAGAGAGAGAGAGGGATAGGGAATGTGTTTGTGTGTAATGAAGGACAGAGGAGTTAGGGCCTTCTTACATGGAAAACGTCTTTAGAGAAAACGAGAAAGTGTATTTTATGAGTAACTATTGTACTTTTAAAAGACTTGACGCTGGATTTGTAATTTGTAAAATGTATATGTATCTAGGGAATTCTAGAGATTTCTTGTGTTTATAGGAACTTTAAACTCTAACCTTATCAAATTCCTTTCAAATGCAAAGGTATTGATAAGTTTAGAACAAAAAAAGGTCAATAATACTAAACTTGTAAGTATCTTTCATCATATTCTTAGAAACAAAACAGTGATTATTACTTTTAGGAACAGTGATTTAATGAAAGGTAAAATATTACTTCTTAAAACCCCCCCATCTAATTGTGTTTGTAGGAGCGAAAAATAAAGCTTTAGTAAGACAGATTTATAGTCATTGGTTTGGAAGTTAAAACATAATCTTATATTCTGTTTTCATATCTTATTCTACACAGAAAGTATGAAGAATAATGTTTACATGTCGACAGGATTAAAAACAGAGGGAAATGTAAGCATAAACTGAGGAAAACAAACCATACACTTAATACAAATAGTTACCTCACAGTAACACAATTATATGATTTAGACAAACGAAACATAGGCCAGAAAATCTTTTGAGTCTGTTGCTACAAGAATCTGGTAAAACAGGGTACGATTCGAGGCAGGCTGGGGCAGGTGGCAGGGGGAGGCAGGGCTGGCGGGCAGGATGGATGAGCTCACTGGGCCGAAGGTAAGAAGGTTGGTGCAGGACGGGAGCTACTACACTGCGCTCACTTCAGGAATGTCTTGGCCTGCTCGTCCTTCACTTGATATTCCTCCTCCCTGCTATTGTGAAGTAACTCAACGCTAGTATTCCACCCAATTTGTTTATTTTCTATTGTTTAGTCTCGCATTAACTATGAATGTAGGATCTTACTTTGCATGCCACGAATTAGCATCCCTTCATAGCGGTCCCAAAAGCAACCATACGCATTCCAATGTCATATTATGAGGTCAAGGGTGACTTATATGGTCTACAGTACCACAAAACACGGGTCACGTGGTCACTACAGGTCAGCCTGACCACGTGGGAATTTGTTTATGTCGCCAAATGACGTCACAAGTTTCTCACATGGAAATTTTCATACACGCACGCACTACTTCCACAAGCACACCAGATGAAGTAAATCCCCACTGCAATTTAATAGCCAGGCAGTCTGTTGGGAAAATTGCAGGGAATAATGTCAGAAAGCGTCCAGCAGCTCAGGGGGACTAGTTTCTGAGACGCATGATATTGTCTAGACGATTTATTATGCGGTCGTCGGCGGAGGAATACATAGTTGAGGTTTGGGTGGTGTGTCTCCGGCGGTCGAGTGTAAAGCAGGACCATGGCTGATAGAGAAGGCGGAGAGGATAGCTCGCAACAGGGCCAGACAAGTACGTGTGGAGGAATGTAGGGGCGGTGTGATGGGGACGGCGGGCGGGGCGAGGTGGCCGTGTGGGCGGCGTGCAGGGCTGTGTGCGGGCGGCGGGGCGCTCCACCAAGATGGCAGGCGGCCCTCTCACCTGGGAATCTTATCAAAATTTTTTCCATTTGACCCCCTAGACTTTCATACTGGTGTCCCTCGGTAAACATGCATGCCATTTGCCATCCCATGGTTGAGCTCCGAGGGTTTGTAAGGCTAGGGACTTGTTATTTTGGCTCAGGGAAAGATTGGTGGTGAGGTCCCCTTTGCCCGTGTGTATTGACGTGGGGACGTGTGTTGCCCGTCCCTGCCCCCTCATGTCAGCCTCTGCCGCCGATGTGCCATTCCCTGGGCCCTCGTGGCACCTTGCAGGGCTTGGCATGGGGTTCTGTTAGGTGTGTGCAGGCCGCCGTGGCCCTGCATTGCTCCCTGCACCACGCATTGCAGCACGCATCTCACTCCCTCTTGCACCCGAAGTCACAAGCTGCATAGTCATGTCAGCGCTTGCCCCTTCGTGTTAGCCGTGACCCTTACCCCATGCCCACACACATCCCCAGCCTCACCCTCAGCTCCCCAGAGATAGCAATAAGTCATTAAGTTTCAACATTAGCGCCGTAGAACGGTCAGATGACAGATATCTTTGAAATGAGGTTAGAAGGGGATGATCTGTCCAGGTGTTTGTGTACCTGCTGCAGATGTCATGAGAGGTGTGTTGGTGGTGAAGTGTGCAAAGGATGTGTAGGTGGAGGTGAAAGTTGTACAGTAACATTCATTTTGGAAAATTTCATGCATTTCAGGATGTAATAAATGTTTGAATGGCAGGTGTACATGTCCTATTTATTTTTCATGCCCTGTCAGCTGTTGATTGGGTGCAAAGGTGTCAGGCTGTCAATGGCTACACTGTTTATGCAGGTCACTGAAGGTACAGAGCATTGTAGCAGTGATTAGCTTATTGGTGTGAAGTGGGAGGTGTGTGAGGTTTTTCTTCCTGGCAGGAACTTGTTAAAAGAATTTATCCTTAAACATAATTAAGGAAGGACAAAAATTTTTACTGTAATTTTTCTTTTAGTATAATATATACGGCAAAGTGTCGGTCATGGATTGATGAAAAACAAACATTTTAAAGTTGGTATTTGATTTTGTTCCTTTTAATGGAAATAGGATGCAGTTAGGTTTAATTAATTAATGATATTCACACCCAATTATTCAGTGAGCAGTGTTGCATCAGGTTAGTGTAGGCTCACCTAAGCCTTGAGCAATACCAGAGGATATAGGACCAGTGTAATCTTAGTTGAGGGGTAGTAGAGTTACACGGCAGCAGACGTCAGAGAAAGAAGTGGAGATGCAGGGCCTAATGCCACTGTAGTGCAATGCTGTGGGGTGGCACTAAAAGTAGAGGCAGATGCTTGGGTCAGGTGAACCACTGGACTGTCACTCTTAATATGACTTTTTTCAGACTCTAGTGCATGTCTTTGCGAGACCTTAAATTGCAATTTTTGTCTGCTTATTTTGGTATTACGCATCCCTTTTTGACTAGTCACAGTTTTGAGTGTAAGAAAATAAAAGATAATTTAAGTACAGCATGAAATGTGAGGATTGTGATTAGTGTCATTTTTAGTATTTGTGGGGTATGTTGGTGAGGTGTCATATCCTGATGGGTTGTATCAATATGTCCTCGTGTTAGCTGTTTGTTCTGTACAATAACTATATATTTCATCTGTAGCAGTTTATAGTCTTGTTTGCATAACCTTTTTATTAAGTTCCATTGATATGGAAGCAAACACAGCCTAGTAAAAGACTCGCATCTGGGGTTGTACTCATCTTGCCGTAAGACAGACTGAGGTTTAGGTATTTGGGCATTTATTGATCCATTTTAGACTGTTACATGCCTCTTTCTATACACTGGGTGACAATTAGTGTGGGATTATTGCTTTTCAGTTATGGTGAGGATGCTGTCTACCTCATATATTATAATAAGACTGAGAAGGATAACCTGTTGCTATCCCTATAATGGCTTGGGAACAGAGTAATCAAAGTTATCTATTTCTGAGTTGTATAGAGGCTGAGATGCAGTAGAATAAAAAAAGAAATTATTATTGTCAGTATATTCCATTACAGGCAGTAGAAAAATTCCTAGTCACTTGATATGATGTTCTTAAATCTTGTCTTCTTTCTTTTCAGGTAAGTAACAACCTTGGCATTGAAGAGGGAGTGGCCTGCAGCACCTGAGGGATTGGTGAGCCTCGTGAAGAGTATTGGAGGTGCAGGTGGTGGTGCTTTGCTCTCGTGTGTGTCGTAAAGGAAGCAACATAAATGACTGCAAGCCTCAAGTTGCGTTTGATTCATATAATGTTTTAGAGGAAATAGAGAAATAGATCCAAGATAAAGAATTAGTGAAGCGTACAGTATCTAGTCAGTGTTTTGAGAAGTAAATACCTGTGCATCTGTCACTTGCTACAGGGAGAAGGTATGTAAGACTCGACCCTGTTAATCTGTGCCTTGTTTTGCTACTTGCCCTTGAGTTGCCTTTGATTAACTAGTGAAGGAGATGAGAGCTGTGATGCTGTTGCTGTGCTGCTCACTGGGTTTTCATGAGTGATGCTGGAGTGGTTATGGTGATGTGTGAGGCTGTTGTACATATCAAAGGTGTAAATATGAGCACTAACTATCTTCTATGAGGAGAATGGGTAACTGAGTGTATTTTCTAAGCTCCATATCTTGAAATGTTTGGTTTATACAACATAGTTTAAAGTTCAATAATGTCCATATGTTGTCAGTTAATGAGGAGTTCGTGGTGTGTTTTGTAACTCCATCCCTTATTAGGTTTGATAGTACTAAATAGATGTTCCTTGGACTTGTTATCCTGGCTTATTTTGTAATCCCCATCCCCTTTAACTTTTAGGCTTATGCAAGATACAGTTGAAAGTGTAACACTATCCCTTGTAGTTGTGTTGATGAGGAGTTGGTGATGTATTCTGTAACTCCATCCCTTTAACTGAGGCATCTACAAAATGAGTTTAAACATTAATATAGATCCCTTGGAGTACTGTCTTGGCAAGCTGTTAGAAGTGTAGGTAGTGGAGCTTAGAAAATATGATTGACTCATTCTCAAACTACCAGGAAAAAAGGAGAAGAAAAGCATCTGTAGGAATATATAGCAAGGAAAGTTTACACAAGTCCAAATGTTAAGAATGAATGTTAGTTTTTGGGTACGAGTGATGCATGGAGAGTGTGAATGTAGACAAGGTATAAAATATTTACATTAGGATGTACATTATTATCAGCAATATTTACCTACATATTCATTATTCAACATGAAGGAATAGTACCACTTTGCTGTGCCACTACTTTCCCTTGTCTTCTAAAAAATGTACTCTTACTTAATGTATTGTGAATGTCCTGTGATCCTTCTTTTGTGGTGTGCGAGTCTTGAAGGTTGTTGAGGTGCAGCGCTGAGGATTATTGTGGCAGTTAGTGTATAAATCAGTGAAATCCTCATTTTGTCATTCGGATAATGAATAATCTTGAATATTGACAACAGCTAAATGACAGTGATTCGGTAATCTTTATTTAGGTGAGGTTAATACTGTAGTCCCATTATTTCCCAGACTTGACAAGTGATTTATAAAGACTTAACATGGATGTATGTATTCGATATTAATGGAAGCTGTCTCCCTGTTTGTATGTTGTAAATTAAGGGAATAATCATGCACTACCTGCCTGTTCCTTACGTCATTCAGAAACACAACCGGGTGAAAGTAAAGAAATGATACAAAAGATATATTGAAATGACTCAATATGTTTTGTCGTAGCTATAATTGTCTGTTTCTTTGTGATATGTATGAAGAAGCACAAGAGATGGTGAATGATTCTGTATGAGGATGGTGACTGATCTGCCAATATAGCCCTGTAATGTGGATTGGTGACATGTGCACACACTTCAGGAAATAAACAGTGGTGTGGGGTGATGTGTGCACTGAGTGGTGAGGAGAGAGGGAGAGGGCAAGAGGTGTGTGTTGTATTGGTGTGGTGGTGTTAAGAGAAGAGTGTGGTGGTTGTTGGCAGTGAGGGTGAGTCTTATATCGTGGGTGTTTTTGGGTGTGTTGTGTACTGGTGTTGGAGGGATGAGGCAGAAGAGAGAGTGTTTGTGCTAATATTTCTGGTGTTGATTGTCATTGTTGCTGTTATTACAATTATATTACATTTGTAACCACCTACTACTGCTTCTACTACTACTACTACTACTACTACTACTACTACTACTACTACTACTACTACTACTACTACTACTACTACTACTACAAGGATCACCACAGTCCCCAATTATGACACGTGATCCTTTTCCTGTTTTCCTTTTTACTTTACCATTCTTCTACTTTTACTCTTTATTGCTTGCCTTGCTTCAGAAAAGTAGATTTGAGGCCTTGAGTTCAGGAGGAGAGTAGATTGTGGGCCTGTAAGAGGAATATTTTGGGTGATGGGGGCTGAGGAAGAGTGAACTGTTGTCTTGGAGTCTAGAGGAGAGTAAAGTGTGGCCTTGGGTTCTGGGGAAGAGGGTAAACAGTGGCCTTGAGGTCTGGGGAAGAGTAAACTGTTGTCTTGAAGTCTAGGGAAGAGTAGATTGTGACCCTGGGGTCTGGGGGAGAGTAGATTGTGGCCCTGGGGTCTGGGGAAGAGTAGATTGTGGCCCTGGGGTCTGGGGGAGAGTAGATTGTGGCCCTGGGGTCTGGGGGAGAGTAGATTGTGGCCCTGGGGTCTGGGGGAGAGTAGATTGTGGCCTTGGATTCTGGGGAATAGTAGATAACCTTGTGTACAGGAAAAGTAGGTTGTAAAGTAGGTTGTGGCCTTGTGTACAGGAAAAGTAGGTTGTGGCCTTGTGTACAGGAAAAGTAGGTTGTGGCCTTGTGTACAGGAAGAGTAGGTTGTGGCCTTGTGTACAGGAAGAGTAGGTTGTGGCCTTGTGTACAGGAAGAGTAGGTTGTGGCCTTGTGTACAGGAAAAGTAGGTTGTGGCCTTGTGTACAGGAAAAGTAGGTTGTGGCCTTGTGTACAGGAAGAGTAGGTTGTGGCCTTGTGTACAGGAAGAGTAGGTTGTGGCCTTGTGTACAGGAAAAGTAGGTTGTGGCCTTGTGTACAGGAAAAGTAGGTTGTGGCCTTAGTGTCTGGGGAAAAGTAGATTGCGGCCTTGTGTTCTGGAAAAAAAAAGTGGCTCCACGAAATAGTAGATTTTGAACTGATAAGAAAAAAAGTGATAATGAGGTTGAAAAATGGAATACTTAAATTATTGTCATCTTCTAGTAAATTAAAAGTAAACTAATCTTCATAAATTCAAGAAAAAAAAGTAAACTTGCATTATTTCCCGCTTAACCTTTCCATATCAACATTCTCCGGCATACACGAACGTTAAGGGTCACCTATTGATTGACTAATTGGCAGGTATTTGTGGCGCGGCAGGAAGGAGGTCACGCTGCGGTGCCTGCCTGGTGTACTGGCGGTGCTTGGGCAGTGGGCCGAGTCACACACCTCGGGCGGGTCTTGATGTAAACAAGTTAGGTGCGTTGTGCAAGGAAGGGGGAGGAGGAGGAGGGAGGGAAGAAGAGAGAGAGAAGGAGAGGAAGAGGGAAGCGAAGCGGGCAGACACTCGTACACGTAAAATGAAAAGGTAAACAAAAGATTGCATTACGGTACATCTGTCAATGAACTGCCGCCATGATTGTTTTGCCGTCTTGCCCTGTCTAGTTAAACATATTTGAGAATTTGATAGACTTTTAAGAGGACTTTCATGGTAGCGATAGTTTAACAAGGATCTGCAGTTTTGATAGGAAAAATATCCCACGAAAAGCAGTAGTTTAACAAGGATATAGTGTTAATAGGAGAAATAGCCTCGATAAGCGATAGTTTGACAAAGATCTGCAATGTGGATGAGGAAAGTACCCACGGGAGGTGATAGTTTAACAAGGACAGGAAAAATAGCCACGAGAAGCGATAGTTGAACAAGAATCTGCAGTGTTGATAGGAAAGATACCTAACAAGAAGCGATAGTTAAATAAGAATAAGAGGCGATACTTACATAAGGATATAGTGTTGATAGGAGGAATAGCCACAGGAAGAGATAGTTTGGCAAAGGTCTGCAATGTTCATAGGAAGAAATACCTAACAAGAAGCGACAGTTAACAAGGATCTGCAGTGTTGATAGGAAATATACCCAGCAAGAAGCGACAATTTAACAAGGATATGCAGCGTTGATAGGAAAAATACCCTCTACAAAATTCATAATCGTGTCCGTGAAAATACTCCTTATGAAAACTAGAATTGAGATCTTTGAAGGATGTTTTCATGATTCAAGTGACAGTGTTAATAATCATTCTACTTTGCTAATAGATAATACCCACGAAAACTAATGATTTTAGCCCCTTCAGTAGTGGGACGCTTTTTTACCATTATTTTTAGGTACGATTAGACCATTTTATTGACATTAGGAAGGGTCAATGGAGGTCAGAAGATTAATGGCCAGAGTCTTCACCATTTCAATCTGAAGCTGTATTAAATCGCCAAATAGTAAACAATGAATATGAAAACGCGTCATGTACTGAAGAGGTTAACAATTGCTTTTGAAATCGTTATGAGAACTTGAACGTTTGAAAATATGTATGTAAACGTGTCGGAGCATTTGTCCGACGTGAATTATTCTAGTTATGGTTTAAACTAAATATTCGAGAACCTTAATTATGACAGCTGTAGTGTTTCAGAATCTGAGCATGTGTTTGTGTGCGCGTGCGGGCGAAGGGACAGCTGTGTGGCGTAAAGGACTTGTACAATTAGAATGAGATAACAGCCTGCATGATGAAAAGGACAGCTGCGAAGGAAGATAAGCAAGAAGGGATTATAAAGACTGTATGTTGAGTCTGCGAAGGAAGGAAAGAAAGCAAGAAGGGATTAATAAGACCATATGATAAATCTGGGGAGGAAGAAAACAAGAGTGATTAAAATGATCATATAAAGTAGATTATATAAGTTAGCATTGGGAGACTAGAAGGATGAAGTAGACATGCTAAGATAGTAGAAAATAAGACGAATAACCATCAAAGAAACCATGAAAAGAAGATAGGCGGAAGGAGGAAACGATAACAGGTAGAATTAGAAGACTAGAAAGATGAAATAGAAGCAAGAAATCAGAAGGAACAGTGGTTGAAAAGACCATGAAAAGAAGACAGCCTTTGGAATAACAGTGCGTAGACAATTAAAAAGACAGCTTGAAGTCTATATTACCGTACAGAAACGATTGCCAAAACTTATGACGATGAATTAAAGAAAAAAAAAAAAACTGAAAAAGAAATGATCGTATACGGAATTAGAAAACCGCTAGAAGGATTAAATAAAAAAAACAAAAACAAGACAACTGAGAAAGAAGAAAAGGAAGAAGAATAGTGAAGAGTCCATAGAAATAAGAAAAAAAGAGAAAAAAAAAAAAAACTAGCATATTACGTAGATTTAAACAGATATGGCGGTCCGGTGTTGTGATTGGCTCAGGATGGCGTAAGGATGCCTCGTGCCACGCTCCCATTGGTGGAGGGGTGAATAGGAAAGTTTCGACCGGTGGGGCGTTGCAAAGGGACGCTGTGATTGGCGGATATGCTCGGGTTTGCTTTGTGCTGAATGGTTGAATGTTTAAACGTTATTTGGCGGTATTTCACGTCACACAGGGGAGAGAATGTAACTTGGCGTACCGTTAATACCCGAAATGTACCGTTTTATTAGTATCGGTGGTACGTACGGTGCGGTTTTAGTGAGATTTGTATTAGTTATCGGTGTTAATGCCTTTCATCGGTAAATCGGGGAAGTGTGTGTGATTTGAGAGTATCGCCGATAAATGTCATGAGAATATTGTTATCGGTAACGTGTGTTTTCATTATCGGTTCGTATCGGTTCAGTTACAAATATCGGTTTGAAATAAAAAAAAATCGGTATATCGGGAAAGTGCCAGTCATTTACGTGTGTCAGCGATAAATGTTTCACCTATTAGTGTCGGGAATGTGTCGGTTCATTTCGGTTAAGTAAGAAATATCAACAGAAACATGAAACAGATCGGTAAATCGGGAAAGTGTCAGTCATCTACGTGTCAGCGATAAATATTTCACGTATTGGTTTTAGGAGAGTGTCTTAATTCACTTATTAGTATCGGAAGTGTCGGTTCATATCGGTTTGGTAACAGATAATAATAGAAACATTAGACAAATCGGTAAATCGGAGAAAAAGTGTCAGTCATTTACGTATCGGCGATAAATGTATCACTTCTTGGTATCAGAGAAGGGTCTTATTTCACGTATTAGTATCGAGAAAGTGTCGGTTCATTTCGATTGCGTAAAAAATATCAATAGAAAGAGTAAATAGATCGGTATATCGGGAAAGTGTCAATCATTCACGTGTCGGCGATAAATATTTCACGTATTGGTAGCAGAAAAGTGTGTCATTTCACGCATTAGTATTGAAAGTGTCGGATCATTTCGGTTGAGTAGCAGATATCATTAGAAACACTAAACAAAGGGGGAAAGTTCCTCTCATTTACGTGTAGGTGATAAACAGCTCACGTATCATTACCGAAGAGTGTGTCGTTTCGCGTATTAGTAGCAGAAAAGTGTCGGATCATTTTTTTTAGTTACAGATATTAGAAACATTAAGCAAATCGGTAAATCGGGAAAGTGTCAATGTTTCACGTCTTGACACCTGGAAAGTGTCTTATTTTACGTCTTAATACCTGGAAAGTGTCTTATTTCAGGTATTAGTGTCGGAAAAGTGTCTTATTTCACTTATTTGTATCGGGAAAGTGTCTTATTTCACGTTTTTTGTATCAGAAAACGTATCTTTATTTTTAGCGTGAGTAACGAATATCGAATAGAAAGAAAGAAGTTGTGAAGACATTTATCCTTCTCTGGCTTAATCTCTCGAACCTGCATGGGGACTGGCAAATAAGTGGGCCTTTTTTTTTTATATATTCAACTTTATTTTTCTAATTTCTACCTCGTTTTTGCTCCTGGCCCGTTTTTCTGTCTTACATGAAAAGGAAACATAGAAATCGGTCAATCGGAGGTAAATCGGGGAAGAGTCAATCATTTGTGCGTGTCGGTGAAGCATACGTCTATATAGGTACTGGTAGTGTCTTTGGACCCGTACTCAGAAACGCTTTGCTCTCACCACGACTATTTTCAAACGCCACAGAGATGATTAGCCGAGTTTTGAAGAGTGTTTCTCCAGTTAATAATGTAGAAATGGCGCTCTCCCTCTAGAACCGTAAAAACCACCTTTAAAAACTCGTGTAAATTTAAATAAAGGCTTTTGAAATGGTGAAGGTGAAGCGTAGAGGTGTTTGAGAATACGAGCCTAGAGTTTTCTCGTTGAGTATAGACACCGGATAGAAAAACTGCAATCGGTATATCGGGAAGTATCAGCTGTTTCTAATACGAGCCTAGTTTTCACTTTGAATAACAAATACCGGATAGAAACACTGCAGTCGGTATATCGGGGACGTTTCACCTGTTTCTAATTGGGATGTCAGTATTGGCTAAGAATATCTCGTCAGCGTAACTGTATCGGTAAATTGTCTTGAAGTACCGGATAGAAACATTGCAATCGGTATATCGGGGACGTTTCACCTGTTTCTAATCGGGATGTCAGTATTGGCTAAGAATATCTCGTCAGCGTAACTGTATCGGTAAATTGTCTTAAAGTATCGGCGTGTATCGGTGTAGTGACGAGTATTGGTGGAAGTATTATGTACCGGTGGGTCTTGTACTGGGGGTTACTGGGAATGTGAATACTTAACACGTTTATTTAATTGTTCTGTTTGTGTATTTATTTATATACTTATCTATTCATTGTACCTCAATCCTCTTGCCCCCCCACAAAAAAACAAACAAACTTATTTTAAACATGTCATTCGAGAAATCTCTGTATGCTGTCTATTTATACAAGATTAGAAGGTGTTTTATGATCTCATTTATTGTATTACGCATTGCTAGAGATTTAAGGAGAGATCTCAAATTTTAATCTGGGGAAGCAAATCTGAAAATGACTATTACAGCTATAGAAAAAAGAAAAGAAAGTGGTGTTGCAAATCAGGTTAAATCGGTAACAGATATTAGTAGACTTAACCCTTTCAGTACTGGGACACATTTTTACCTTGAGATTTATGTACGATTAGACCATTTTATTGACATTAAGAAGGGTCTAGAGAGGTCAGAAGATTAATGGCCACAGTCTTCCTATTCTAATACCCCAGATGAGTTTCTGAAGCTGTATAAAGTCAGCAGATAGTAAGCAGAGTGAATATGAAAACGCTTCATAGGGGTTAAGGAGAGAGATGAAATTTTAATATGGATGGCAAATCATAAAACTATTATAATTATGGAAGAGAAAAATGATGTTATTGCAAATCATGTTAAATCGGCAACAGATATTAGTAAACCTTAATCGTCACAGTCAATACAGGCTTTATATTTATAGTCTGTACTGTGAAATGGCTCCTGGATTTCAAACCTATTGCAGCTTCTTAACGTAATTGATTTGATGTGAATAATACTGGTGTTCTGTTGATCAATGCAATTATTACAAGGACAGCTCACGGTTTCCCTCAAGATCTGACAACCACGCATTCCCTGGGGCACCATTCAAACCGAGACCCAGGAGCCACTTTAGAGTAGACAGACTGTAGTGATGCGGCAGCCATTAACTAAACCAAGGCCATTGAGTGCACGTAATTCCCTTCCTTCCTCTATTTACAGGTGTTGATTGCTTGTGTACAGGTGTGTGCAGGTGTGTATAAAGTGCGTGCAGGTGTTTGAGTGTGCCAAAGTGCCAGGATAGGCCTACACTGCCAGGGAGGGGAGAAAAATGAGAAAAACTGTATTCTGGCACCTTGTTTGGCTGGCGTCATGGCGCGCTTAGCTGTTCTCTTGTCATTTCATTGATGGAGTAGGAGAAGGAAGAGGAAGAGGAAGAGGAGGAAGAGGGAGGAGGAGGAGGAGGAGGAGGAGGACGAGGACGAGGACGAGGAGGAGGAGGACGAGGACGAGGAGGAGGAGGAGGAGGAGGAGGAGGAAGGATACAATTTTAGCTCGTGGTGTTAAAAGAAGAGCAAACATAAATTTAATACATCTTACTTCCTCTCACATATCCCAGCCCATCTCGTCCCTTCGGCTCTAAGCACACCCCATTTTCCCTCTTCTGTCTTTTTTGCCTGCTATCTGAGGAAACAGCGGAAACTCACCTGCCTTCCCCTCACATTTCCCTGTCTTATCTATCTACTCATCTCCCCTCATTTCTCCTTTTCCCCCTTTTTCCTCTCTTTTTTCCTAACTAAAAGAACAGCAAACATAAGCTTAACTCCCTCCCCTTCATACCCCTATCCTCTCTGGCCAGACCCTCATCTTCCCCTTTTTCACCCTATCAGTCGCACATTGTTACCTTTAAAGTGTTAACCCTTTAATTGCAGTGGGTGTCTTGTGTCCTCCTCCTCCTCCTCCTCCTCCTCCTCCTCCTCGTCATCATCCTCGTCCTCCTCGTCCTCGTTCTCATTGTCGTTTTTCGTTGTCGTCTTCCTCATCCTCCTAGTCCTCGTCCTCCTCGTCCTCCTCCTCGTCCTTCTCGTCCTCCTCCTCGTCCTTCTCGTCCTCCTCCTCGTCCTTCTCGTCCTCCTCCTCGTCCTCCTCCTCCTCCTCCTCCTCCTCCTCCTCCTCCTCCTCCTCCTCCTCCTCCTCCTCCTCCTCCTCCTCCTCCTCCTCCTCCTCCTGCTTTGCTGTCCTGTCTCTCACACTGTGTAGTTAGTATAGAATAGTTAACCAAGCAGCCTAGTAAGGATCCCAGGGTCTGTTGTTGCTTGGTCTTTCCTTTGTATTCCTCCTCCTCCTCCTCCTCCTCCTCCTCCTCCTCCTCCTCCTCCTCCTCCTCCTCCTCCTCCTGTTACCCTTGGCCGGTGCTCCCTCTTACATATAAACAAAAGTACAATAGGTCATGGAATTTAACCCTAAACACACAAACAATAGGGGGATTGAAAACCTATACAACAGGAAGTGGTGTAGCAGCCCCTACATCAAGCACTGGCCTAGACATTAATGCAATCCAAACCTATACATGACGATAAGCGAATGGAAACTCCTTTAACCCCTTCAGTACTGGGACACATTTTTTTTTACCTTGATATTTGTGTACGATTAGACCATTTTATTGACATTAGGAAGAGTCTGTTAAGGTTAAAAGAATAATGGCCACAGTCTTTACTATTTTAATCCCCTTCATAAGTTTCTGAAGCTGTATAAATTCACCATACAGTACGTAGAATGAATATGGAAACGCGTCATGGTACTGAAGGGTTTAAGAGGGAGGTTTTCAAGACATTTATCCCATTCTTTTGGCTAACTCGCTGTTCGGCTACTGGTGTCTAAGAGGGCGTGTTTGTTTTACTCGTCTTTATTCCCCTTAGCCAGATTTTCTTCTCTTACATGAAAAAAAGCTCATATCGTGAAGTTTATTAAATTTGAAGGGTGAGAGAGCTTTAATGTTACTTAATCCTTTTCTGTCACGCCTTCGATACTTGTGGCTTCTTGGAACATGTTGCCTTAGTCTTTTGTAACAAGAAATAAGGAACGAGACTCTTATATACAAAAGTTTGTTAGATTTGAAGAGTGAAAGAGTCGATCATTATTGAATCCTTACCTGTGACTAAATCCTTATGGCTTTTTGAAACATTAAATTAATCTCCTTAACACTAAATAATATTAACAAACTACACTCATATATACAGAATTTTGTTACATTTGAAGAGTGAGAAATTTAAGTGTTACCGAATCCTTAAGCAATAACCTTTTAGAGCCTTATGAGTTCTTGAAACATGTTATATTAGTCTCGTAACACTAAATACGAAACTATATAAGGGAGTTGTAAAGGATGGAAGTTGAATATTATCGCATCCTTACTTATATTCATTACCCGTAACTAAATCCTTATGGCTTCTGGAAACACATTTAATTAGTCTCATAACACGAAATATACGAAATTAAAACCCGTTCATAACGAAGTTTATTAGATGTAAAGGATGGAAGTTGAGTATTATCGCATCCTTACTTATATTTCTTACCTGTAACTAAATCCTTATGGCGTCTTGAAACACATTAAATTAGTACATAAGGGAGTTTATTAGATTTGTAGGGTGAAAAAAGAATATTATCGCATCTTTACCTGTATTCCTTACCTGTAACTAAATCCTTATGGCGTCTTGAAACACACTGAATTAGTCTCATAACACGAAATACGAAACTAAGACTCTTATATAAGGAAGTTTTCTATGTATGAAGGGTGAAAAAAGGATATTCTCGTATCCTTACCTATAAACAATTCCTTATGGCTTGTCGGAACATGTTAAGTTAGTCTATAGTAACATGGAATAAACTAAATTCATCCAAAAGTTATTAAATTTGAAGATACCAATCGTGTAACTTTGTAAAATCTTGTCTTATTAGTCTAAGAGATCATATGTCCTTAGAGTCATGTTGCTCCATAGAGTCGAGTTATCCGTAGAGTCGGGTTGCTTGATAATGCAGCCCTAAGCAGGTGGTAAACTCCATCTAAGGCTAAATATGACCACGGGACCAATGACAGCCGCTTCAGTTAATTCCTCCGTACTGGGACGCATCTTTACCACCATGAGTTTGGGTATGACTTGACGATTTTATTTACATTAAGAAGGGTCTATAGAGGTCAGAAGATTAATGCCTAGAATCTTCAATATTTTAATCCTCATAAGTTTCTGAAGCTGTATAGACACACCAAATAGCACTGAAATAGTTAACACTTAGCCCCTTCAGTACTGGGATGCATTTTTATCATAAGGTTTAGGTTTGATTTGACGGTTTTATTGACATCAGCAAGGGTCTATGGAGGACAGATTAATGGCCAAAGCTGTCACTATATTTAACGGGCTCCCCCCCTACATAAGTTTCTGAAATTATATAAAATCACCAAATAGTAATCAGAATGAATATGAAGAACGTGTCATGGTAGTGAAGGGGTTAAAAGCTAACACTGACTGAGGGGAAAAAGAAGGGAAAGATGAGGGTTTGGGCAGGGATGGGGGAGAGTTATGACGGGAATATAAGCTTATGTCTACTGTTCTTTTAGTTAGGATAAAAAGAGAGAAAAGGGGAAAAGGAGAAAGTGAGGGGAGATGAGTAGGTAGACAAGGAAGGGATATGTGAGGGGAAGGTGGGTGAGTTTCCGCTTGTTTCCTCAGCTAGCAGGGAAAAAAAATAGACATAAGAGGAGGGGAAGGAAAGAAAGAGGCGTGCTTAGAGAGGAGGTGAGGGGACGAGATGGGGAGGGAAAAGTGAGAGGAGATAAGATGTGTTTCTACTTCTGCTTCTGTTCCTTTACATATTAACCAATGAACAGGAGCGAAAGAAAAAGGGAAAACAAAGCGACTTGTATAGGAGAGAATAGAAAATGAGGGGAAGGAAGGTAAGTCTACTTTTTGCTCTTATTTTTGGTCATTCAAATATTACCGAGGGAGAAAAAAAAACTAGAAATGCTTGGCGAAACGGAGAGGAAGGGGATATGAGGGGAAAAGAGGGAAGTCTCATTTTTAGCTTTTTTGGTGTTTCTTTCTACAGTACCAAGGGGAAATAAGGGAAGCTGCAGGAAGCCATCAGGTCTACACGTGGCAGCCCCTGAAATGAGGAAGAGGGGAAGAGAAAAGGGTTGCTTAGAAGAAAGGTGGAAGAGGGAATATGTGTGAGGGGAAAGGGAGGTACTGTGTTTGTTGACAAGAAGAAGGGAAGAGGGGAGAAGAGGAAGGCTTGCTTAGAGGAGAGAAAATGATGGAGAAAGGGGACATGTGAGGGGAAAGGAGGTACAGTACGTCTCTCCCATGTTTCCCCTTGGTTTTTTCTATTGAGGGACAGGAGGTGAGAGAGGGAGAGGAAGGCTTGCTTAGAGGGGAGAAAATGGTGGACAAGGAGGGTAGGTGAGGGGAAAGGATGCTCGCTTCTCACATGTTTCCTCTTAGTGTTTCTTGACAAGGGGAAACGGGAAGAGAGAGAATTGTTAGAGATAGAGATAGACAAGGGGTGTATAAGGAAGAGGGGAGACGGTAAAGAGGGGAAAGGATAGATTAATTGCTTAGAGGAAAAATGAACGAACTGGGAGAACACCAAAGGAAAAGTGAAGCCTCTACTACTGCTACTACTACTACTACTACTGCTACTTCTGCTACTTCTACTGGTGTTTGGTGCTCCGTCAGATAGCCACAGTACTCGAGGGGAACCGGTGGGAGATAAGACATGGCTGATAGGAGGGAGATAAAGGAGATGATTTGGGAGGCTATGTTATCTCATCCGCCTCCCTCCTTCCTCTCTTCGCTGCTACTGTTTCTCTGTCTCTCTCTCTCTCTCTCTCTCTCTCTCTCTCTCTCTCTCTCTCTCTCTCTCTCTCTCTCTCTCTGGTATTTACAGTCGATGGTAGTTGTGATAGGACGGGTCGAGTCACGTGATCTTGGCTATGGGATATGGGAGGTTGATATGGAGGCAGATTATTGAGGCAGGTCACTATAGGGGAGGTGTAGGGGAGATGGGTGTCAGGTATGCTCATGTAGGGATGGAAGAGGTGGTGGTTGGTTGGTGGTGGCTGGGTGGAGTGGAAGAAAGACAAGGAAAGGCATTTGGGATGGATTGTGGAAGGGAGGTGGTGGCGTAGTGGATAAGGTAGTGAGCGTGGGATCGAGCAGACGTCCACGCGTATAGGTTCGAATCCCACCACATACTGCTTTGAAGCTATGCCATTTGTCGAGTGGTTTAAAGTTACCTACATGTCACCATGATACCCAGGTTCTAGGGGGTTACACCGAAGATGCGCTTGGGTGGTGATATGGGCCCTAATATGGGTACCACAATAAATAAAATTGCCTGCGCCACTAATGGGCGGAAGCTTAAAAGCGCATCCCACATATGTTCAAGTATGCCTACAGGCGCTACAGGCCACAACATAATAATGAAAAAAATGTAGTTATTTTTATTTCTCATTCTTTTTTTTAGCTATTCAAGATTTTATTACTTTAGGAAATGCCGTTTTTTCTCATTTATATTTTTTAATTGTGAAATTTTCGTGTATTTTTTTAATTAACAAGATAAATTTTATGAATCGTACAAATTATAGAACTAAGTAAGGTATGAGAGAGAGAGAGAGAGAGAGAGAGAGAGAGAGAGAGAGAGAGAGAGAGAGAGAGAGAGAGAGACTTCCTAGGAACTTGGTAATCGGAACTTTTTTCATAGTGAGAGGTGGAGCTTAACCCTTTTAGTACTGGGACGCATTTTTACCATGAGTTTTGGATACGAATTGGCGATTTTATTTACATAGGAAAGAATCTATGGAGGTTGATAGGTTAGTGGCCAGAGTCTTCACTATTGTAATCACCACATGGGTTTCTGAAGCTGCATAAATTCGCCAAATGGTAAACTGAATGAATATGAAAACGTGTCATTTTACTGAAGAGGTGAAGTTTGTGAGAGTAGCAGACTAGGGAGAGTAAATTGCACCAAGAAAAGTAGCAAATTATGGAGAGTAACTGAGACGAGAGAGAGAGAGAGAGAGAGAGAGAGAGAGAGAGAGAGAGAAACTTCATTATCTACGTTATCCAGATGCTGATAACACAAACCAACCGTCGAGATAATGATGTATGTAGGTATGCACGTGTGTGTGTGTGTGTGTGTGTGTGTGTGTGTGTGTGTGTGTGTGTGTGTGTGTGTGTGTGTGTGTGTTAAGATAAAGCACGTACGGTCTCTGCTGGATGGCCTTGACAGCGCCAATACTCACCTTGCCCACCGATAGTACCTGACTTCAGCAATTTACCGATATCCGATTGAGTAGAATGAACGATTACGCTGTTAAGGATGCCCGATCTACGATACCCAACGACTATACCCGCACAATAACCCCACCCAACCCAAAATAGCCTAATCCAACCCAACCTAACTCGAAGAACCTTAACAAACCTTAACCTAATCCAACTCAACTCAACGAAAAGCAACTGAACTTAAACCTCAACCTCAAACTACCCTACCCTACCCTACCCTACCCTACCCTACCCTACCCTACCCTATCCCCTATCCTATCCTATCCTATCCTATCCTATCCTATCCTATCCTACCCTACCCTACCCTACCCTACCCTACCCTATCCTTAATTAACCTAACCAAATTTTCTAATAAATCTAACCCAACCCAACCCAACCCAACCCAACCCAACCTAACCTAACCTAACCTAACCTAACCCAACCCAACCCAACCCAACCCAACCCAACCTAACCTAACCTAACCTTACCTTACCTTACCTTACCTTAATCTAACCTAACTTAACCTAACTTAACCTAAACTTAACCTTAATGTAACCCCAACTTCAAACCCAACCCAACCCAACCCAACCTGAAAAGAAAAGAGAAAGGGAAAAAAAAAAAGAAATGAAAAAAAAGCTCATCCTCCACACCTAACTCAGCTTGAACCGAACCTTAACCTAACCCCCAAAGAATCCAAACCCCAATAAATACCAAACAAAACCCCTCAAAACATCAAAACCAACGCAACCCCGACCCAGCCAGAGCACTGAAGAGTAACCTTGTTTGTTATGGTGTGTGAACCTCTGAAGGATGTTTGAAGGATGTAAAGATGTAGGATGAGGACTTGTAGTGTGGAATGAAGAATGCGTGCAGAATGCGATTTGAAGGATGTAAAGATGTAGGATGATCTATAAATGAAGGATGCGTGCAGAATGCGATTTGAAGGATGTAAAGATGTAGGATGATCTATAAACGATAAGGATTCGTAGTGTGGAATGAAGGATGCGTGCAGAATGCGATTTGAAGGATGTTTGAAGGATGTAAAGATGTAGGATGAAGGATAAACGATGAGGACTCGTAGTGTGGAATGAAGGATACGTGCACACTGCGAATAGGATATGTTAGCGTGAGGTAGGATATGGAGGATAAATGAATTGTAGGATGCCCTGATAGATGCAAAGTAACCGTGTCCTATTCACTAATGCCTTATAGTTTGTAAGTCTTTGAAGGATTGGAATAGGATGTAGGATGTAGGATGAAGGATGAACGATTCTAGGATATCACTAATAAATGAAATGTAACAATATCTATCCATTAATTTATGTATGTTGATTTTTTAGTAGGATATTTGAAGGATACGAATAGGATAAGAAGGATAAGCGTATTTGGAGATGTTCTAAACCCATAAGAGAAAGAATCAGTATCCTTCATCCATTAGGACTTTCCATAGAGACGTGGAAACTACTGAAGGATACGTACAGGATACGAGAAGGATATCCCTAGCGTAATTTGGGATGCT
>NC_059278.1:15137455-15147455 GCF_017591435.1 Portunus trituberculatus | reverse complement strand
CATGCACTCCATTCATACTCACTCGACAAAATGATTCTAAAGGTCACGGGAAAGCAGTTTTGTTTTCCATTAGTGTTGCAGTGTCATTGTTAACGTTACCCTTCAGTGCCATGACGCGTTTTCATATTCATTCTGCTCACTATTTAATGATTTTTCACAGCTTCAGAAACTTCATGTGGGGTTTAAAATAGTGAACGGTATGGCCATTAATATTCTGACCTCCATGGACCCTTTCTAATGTAAATAAAATCGTCTAATAATATACAAATTCAAGGTAAATATGTGTCCCAGTACTGAACAGTTTCAAAAGTAATGCTAGAATTATGTGGACTTGAAAATAATAAACCTTCATTTAATTGTTTGGATTATTGGAAAACATTAGAATCCTGATAACACTTGAAAACCACAACAACATACGTTTTATTTCCTTTAGATCATTGGATAACTCATTATAATCTTGAAAACCTTCTTGAAAACTACATTATAACTTGCATTTAAGCCCTTCAGTACCAGGACGCGTTTCCATATTCATTCTGCTTACTGGTTTGGCGATTTCATACAGTTTCAGAAACTTACACAGGGAATGAAATAATAAAAGAGTGAAGACTGTGGCAATATACATCTTCATAGACACTTCCTAATGTCAAAAAAATCGTCTAATCACACCCAAAACTCAAGGTAAAAAATATGTCCCAGTACTGAAAGGATTAAGCTTGTTGAAACTAGTGGGCAATTGTTATTTGAAAAAAGATAAAAACCTGAAAAAAAATAATAAATCTAAGCGTGTTTTAAGTTAAGGTATTGGATAAAAATTACTTAAATTATAACAACACTTCAAAATCACACACCAGCTTGGTTTTGAGCGTTAACTTGCATTTCAGCTTGTTTAAGTATCGACCATAGGAAAATGAATCGTCAGACAGAGAGAGAGAGAGAGAGAGAGAGAGAGAGAGAGAGAGAGAGAGAGAGTGAGTGAGTGAGTGAGTGTAGAGAGAGAGTCAGTCATGTTATTTATAGTACTGCTTTGAATTAATTTTTATTGCTTACTATCATCCTCTTTCTTGGGAGCGGTGTGTATTTTGCTTCGTCTGACATTCAGTATCTCAAGTGCTTTGATAGAGAGAGAGAGAGAGAGAGAGAGAGAGAGAGAGAGAGAGAGAGAGAGAGAGAGAGAATCATTACATACGTAGCTCCTTTTTAATCAGTTCCATTTTACTTGTATTATTTTTTATTATTATTATTTATTTATTTATTTATTTTTAGAAGTGATCAAGTTCGTTTGTAATTAAAATAGGAACAAGTTGAGTCAAATTTGAAGCTTGACTCTATTTTAACTCTTCAATACTAAGACACCTTTTTACCTTGAGATTTGTGCACGATTAGACCATTTTATTGACATTAGGAAGGGTGTATGGAGGGCAGAAGATTAATGGCCACTGTCCTCACTATTTTGAATCTCCCACATGAGTTTCTGAAGCTGTAGAAAATCGGTAAATAATAAGCAGAATGAATAGGGAAACGCGTCACGGTACTGAAGGGGTTAATGTTCACGGGGACTTAATAGGAAGACAATACCAACTTGCAACACGTTTCAGAACAGTTCAATACAGGAATACAACGAAAACCTTACCTGTATGATTCCTGTATATCGATAACTCATATCTTGCACATTTTTTAATACATAGTTTTAATCCTTATCATGGTGTTCTTGTTATTCATCATCATCATCATCATCATCATCATCATCATCATCATCTTTGTCAGTCATCACAATCTTGTACTTAACGTCTCCTCTACCATGACGCATTTCCATATTGAAATTGTGAAGACTGTTGCCATTGATTTTCTGACCTCCATGCATCCCCTCCTAATATAAACGAAATGGTCTAATCGTACACAAGTCTCAAGGTAAAAATGTGTCCTAGTATTGAAAGAGTTAAAGGAATCTAATAGCTGGTAAACTCCGGAACTGCCTGCCTGCCTGCCTGCCTGCCTGCCTGCCTGCCTGCCTGCCTCTGTATCTCCATCTTCCTATGGCTTAACTTCATTTAAGAGGGAGATTTCAAGACATTTACCCCATTCTTTTGGCTAACTCTCTCTCTCAACCGTGTTCGGGGACTGGCATCTCAGTTGGCCTTTTTTTTTTATTGTTGAATGCTTTTTTGTTGCCCTTGGCCAGTTTACCGACCCCCCAAAAAAAAAAAAAAAAAAAATGAGCATTGATATACACGTGACTGCGTATACAAGACAGTCTCCGTATAGTGTGTGTATGTATGTATGTATGTATGTATGTATTAGCTAGTCTTACCCACACGTTATTCTGTTAGCGAGAGTATTGAAAACTTATCTGTGGCAATCTTATGAAGCCAAAGATAGACGAGATAAGGAAAAGAGGCGGGTGAATGGGAGAGACGGAGAGATAAAGAAGGAACAAAATTGAAGTAGATAAGGAGAGAGAACGGGTGAATGAGAGAGAGAGAAAGAAAAAAAAAAGTAAGTAAATAAAATTAAGATAGATAACAGAAGAAGACAGGTGAATGAGAGGGAATGAAAAAAAGAATAAATAATGATAACGAAAGAGAAACCAAAAGGAAGCAAATCAAAGCAGTTACTCTTTTCCTCTTAAATGATATTATTACTCTTACTTTCATTATATATATTTTTTTCTTAGCTCATTTTCCCGATACTTTCCTCTCCAACACCGCTCAAAATAGATGTATGTTAAAGTAAGTTAGGTAAGGGAGGGGAGGGGAGGGGAGGGGGCAGGGGAGGGTAAGGTAAGGTAGTGTAGGGTAGGGTAGGGTAGGGTAGGGTAGGGTAGGGTTGGGTTAGGTTAGGTTGGGTTAGGTTAGGTAGGGTAGGGTAGGATAGGGTAAGTTAGGTTGGGTTAGATTAAGATTTCTATATTTTAGGTGCGGCTAGGTTTAAATTAGGTTGGGCTAAAATAGGCGAGTGTTAGGTTAGTGTTTGTGTTAGGTTGGTTTAGTTTCAGGTTAGGTTAGGTTAGGCGAAGGTAAAGTGAGGTTAACTTAGTGTTGTTTGGAGTTTGGTTTCTTTGGTTAAGGTTTGGGTAGGTGAGATAAGGTTAGGTTAGGTTAGGTTAGATTTTGAAGAGGTTAGGTTATATAAAAAAAAAAAAAGACTAGGTTAGGTTAGGTTAGACTAAATTACACTAGGTTACGCTAGGTTGGGATACGTTGGATTTGGATTACACTAGGTTGGGTTGGGTTGGGTTACTTGTATACGCAGGGCAGCGACACGGCAGCTGGGGGAGGCGGAAGAGACGAGAGCAGCGTGGCGCCCTCGTTACGCAGCTGCTGACTTCCCCGCCACGTGGTTCTTGTTTTATTATCGTATTGGCGGCAGTTCCCAGCATTCCATAGGGGGGGAGGTGGTCTGGGGGTTACCTGGGTGGGGAGGGTTGGTGGGGGGGGTTGACAAGTTTGTTTATCCACTTTCTTTTGTTTTGTTGAGGTTTGGTTGTTTATTTGATGTTGTTTTCATCACCATCATCTCGTTGTCATCTCATTATTTTAGCTTTTCATTATCTTTGCCTCTCATCATAATACTGTACATTTTTTTTTTTTATTGATGTTCTTGTTATTCATCTTTATATCTTCCTATCATCATCTCCATCATCTCTCATCATTGTCAGCCGTCATGATCCTGTTCTCTCTCTGTTGGTTGTCTCGCACCAGTGTTTAGTGTCGCCATTGTTCTGGTTTTGTATTTCATTATTATCTCGTGTTTTACCTGTTTTATCATCATCCGCTCGCATTACCATTCATTGCTATCACTTACATGTAGTAGTAGTAGTAGTAGTAGTAGTAGTTGTTGTTGTTGTTGTTGTTGTTGTTGTTGTTGTTGTTGTTGTTGGTATTGTTGTTTTTTTATTAGTAGTAGTAGTAGTAGTAGTAGTAGTAGTAGTAGTAGGAGGAAGAGGAGGAGGAGGAATAATAATAGTAGCAGCAGCAGCAGTAACAACAACAACAACAACAACAACAACAACACACACACACACACACACACACACACACACACACACACACACACACACACACACACACACACACACACACACACACACACACACACACACACACACACACACAACACCTAAACCTCAAATTTACCTGTCCATTCACGTGCAGCATTCATTCAGACACCACTCTATCTGTACCTGTGCGTGGGCAGGTAATCACGCAACATCGGTACGCGCCGCCCACCGTGCCTGCCGTGATGACTACCTGCCCACCTGTGACTGAGGGGATACACCTGTCCGGCCCTTTACCTGTCCCATTACGCTGCCTGACCCTTGGCTTGTTGGTTTTTGTTGTTGTGGTGGTAGTGGTGGTGGTGGTGTGGTGTGGTGTGGTGTGGTGTGGTTTTTCTTCTTCGTTTTCTTCATCTTCTTTCTTCTTCTTCTTCTTCTTCTTCTTCTTCTTCTTCTTCTTCTTCTTCTTCTTCTTCATCTTCGTGCAATCAGTCGGTCATTCATTCATTCAGTCAGTCAGTCAGTCAGTCAGTCAAGCAGTCAATCAATCAATCAATCAGTCAGTCAGTCAGTCAGTCAGTCAGTCAGTCAGTCAGTCAGTCAGTCAGTCATTCATTTCCGCGCTAACGAAACTAAAAATTTCTTGTTGAACCATCACTGGCATGAAAACACTGCAAACACACACTGTAAGCTCCTATTAACCCACTCACTCCCATTTATCATGTTTCCCTTACTCGCAAAGCTCTAAAAACAACATCCACATCCATAATCGTTCTCTACATTCACTTCTAGACATAACGCTGACATGACGTTGGATACTCTACTATTTTTATCCCCCTTCTCTTGCTTACAACACGAAAACATTTTTAAACATTTCCTTTAGTATTGTCAAATGTTCCTTGTCACAGTTAACCTCTTAGTACCATGACGTGTTTTCATATTTATTCTGGTGATTTTATACAGCTTCAGAAACTAATGTCGGGATTAAAATGGTGAAGACTGTGGCCATTAATCTTCTGACCTCTTTAGAACGCTTCCTAATGTAAATAAAATCGTCTAACTGTACACAAATCTTAAGGTAAAATGTGTCCCAGTACTGAAGGGGTTTAAAATAAGAAATCGTCTGAAAAAATTGAAAAAATAGATCTTAATTTGTTTTTTATTTGGCTTATCAATATAAACTGCCTCAATTTGTATGTGATTCCTTGGTGTTTTAAATGAGTTTGGTTTATTTTATCTCTCGCTTGTGTCTTGTACTTTTCTTGAGTGAATAAGGGAGAGAGAGAGAGAGAGAGAGAGAGAGAGAGAGAGAGAGAGAGAGAGAGAGAGAGAGAGAGACAGAGAGAGAGAGAGTGAGGGAGTTAGGAGAGTGAGGGAGAGGTGATGGGTGACGGTGAAACAAGGTCTGCCTATGTGTGTGTGTGTGTGTGTGTGTGTGTGTGTGTGTGAGGGAGTAGGATGATGATGGTGGTGGTGGTGGTGGTGAGGATGAAGGGAATGAAGGCTAGGCAACTTTAGGGAGTGTGAGGGGGGTGTTCCTTGTGACTTTATAGACTGTGTGTGTGTGTGTGTGTGTGTGTGTGTGTGTGTGTGTGTGTGTGTGTGTGTGTGTGTGTGTCAGACGCGCATACGTAGGATTTTCTCGACTACAAGTATACATTTAGACTTTGAGAGAGAGAGAGAGAGAGAGAGAGAGAGAGAGAGAGAGAGAGAGAGAGAGAGCTAGCGAGCGAGCGAGCGAGTAGTAGTAGTACATGTGTGGGAAGTTCATTGACCCCGCGTTGAGAGAGAGAGAGAGAGAGAGAGAGAGAGAGAGAGAGAGAGAGAATAGAGATTGAAGAAGAAAGAAGGGTTTAAAAGGCCGTCCTCCTCCTCTGCTCTCCTCTCCTCTCCTCTCCTCTCATCTCCTCTCCCCCTCCTCGTGGCCTTGACTACGCCGCCTCTAGGCTTAGTTCCACCACCTGCCCGACCAGGCCTCCCACCACCACCACTACCACCACTCACTAAGCCAGGCCTACCACCACCACCACCACCACAACCACTATTACTTCAGGGCTACCACCTTCACTACCACTATCGCCATTACCTCACCACTCCTCACTCAGGCTTACCACCACCACCACCACCACCACCACCACCACCACCACCACCACCACCACCACCTACTACTACTACTACTACTACTACTACTACTACTACTACTACTACTACTACTACTACCTGCTTATGACCACCACCACCACCACCACCACCACCACCACCTTTTCATGCGTAGATTCACGTCTCGTCCCTGGTCTAATACGCAGCGCTGGTTTGCAAGTCAGTCAGTCAATGAGGCAGTCAGTAGGTCGTCTGGTAGTGCACTGAGTCTGTGTAGTAAATTAAATCAGTCAATAATTCATTCATAAAGTCAGTCAGTCAGTCAGTCAGTCAGTCAGTCAGTCAGTCAGTCAGTCAGTCAGTCAGTCAGTCACCCTAGCGTTAACATGCGACGGAATGAATGCAACATACAAGGCACAGAAAAACAACAACAACAACAACAACAACAACGCCAGACAGACCTTCACATCCAGACAGCCGGCGTGAGTGGTAACAGCACACACACACACACACACACACACACACACACACACACACACACACACACACACACACACACACACACACACACACACACACACACACACACACACACACACACACTACAACAAGAAAACCCGTTGTTATATCGAGAGAGAGAGAGAGAGAGAGAGAGATACTTACCTTCTATAATTACAATCTAATCTCACGCATAGACCAGTGCTTAACTTTATAACTTTCAATATTAGCTACGATATCTTGAGGTGTTCGTTTTTCGTTTAATGTAAGTAGCTTATTTTATTTTATTTTTTTTAATCATCATTTTTATTAATTTATGTATTAACAAGAATAACGCCTTCGTAGAGAGTGGCGTTTAAATTCTCATGTTTGTTTGTATATTAATAATGACTGCGTATATTTTTGTGTATTGATAAAGACTGCGTATACGTATTTTTTCACCTCCAAATATAATAGAAAAAAAAATAGATTCCTTTCTTTTCTTCCAAGGTTTACGTAATAGCACAACCCTTTCACTGCGTCACGGAACAGTTAGCACCACCAGAAGCAATGCGTGAAGTCTGTATATGCATCTACAGGAAAGCTAGCGATGAAAAAGGAATATATTTTGCGATTTCTTCCAAGTTTAACTCCTTAAGTACTGGGACACATTTTTACCACGAGTTTTCTTTTTTTACCATGATTTTATTGACATTAGGAAAGGTTTATGGAGGTCAGAAGATTAATGGCCAGAGTCTTCACTATTTTAATCACCATGACAAGTTTCTGAAGCTGTATAAAATCACTAAATAATCAGCAGAATGAATATGAAAACGCGTCATTGTACTGAAGGGGTTAAAGATTGCATATGGCTGTAGGACAAGTAAAGATGTGTCAGGGTGATTGGTAATTAAGGAAAGGTGTAGGTGTAGCAAGATGACAGTCAGTCTTAACCTCTTCAGTACCATGACACGCTTGCACATTTATTCTGCTTACTATTGGTGATATTATGCAGCTTCAGAAACTTAAGTGGGGGGGAGGATTAGAATAGTGAAGACGTTGGCTACTTAACTGACCTTCATAGACCCTTCGTAATGTAAATAAAATCGTCTAATCACACCCAAAACTCATGATAAAAATGCATCCCGGCACTGAAGAGGTTAACAGTAGGTAGACAGATAAAGAAAATGGGTGAATAGATAGATAGATAGATAGATAGATAGATAAGTAGATTGAACACAGCTTTCTTGAACCGATGAGTGGGAGATAACACAGGATAACACTAAATGAGGAAAAGTATGAATAGACGAAGGAATAGATGGAATAGAGATTAAGAAGGAAAATAAACACAGAGAGAAAGGGATGATGACACTTGAAGAAAGACACAACATACCGTAGATAAAAGGAAGGATAACGTGAATAATGAGGAGCTAGCGATAACTGAAAGATAACAAATACTTAGATAAATTAAAGGAAGAAGAGGAAGAGACCGAGGATTTATAGTGATAGAATAACGAAGATTAGGGAGAAAAGAAGGAAAAAAACGAATGATAAACGAAATAAACGAAAAAATGACGAAGATAAGAAAATAACAAGTAGAAAAATAAGGAATAGGAGAATAAAAAATAGAAAAAAATAACAAGATTAAAAAAAGAAAGAAAATGAAAGATAAATGAAGTAAAAAGAAATACGAAGAAAAAAAAAGAAGAGGGAAGAAAATAAAGATAAATTAAAGGAGAAATGACAAAAATAAAGGAAATAAAGATGAACACACGTAAGGAGGAGGTGGAGAAGGCCGCCCAGACAGCACGTGCCGCGCCCCACCCCGCCCACGCCCCTACCTGCCTTACCTGCTGTGATCACTCCACTAACCCTCCCCTCCCCAGGCTGCCCACCTCTTTCACCCCCCCCCTTTGCTCCCTCCTTGTTTGGCGGTAATGGGCGTATTTCTCTCTCTCTCTCTCTCTCTCTCTCTCTCTCTCTCTCTCTCTCTCTCTCTCTCTCTCTCTCTCTCTCTCTCTCTCTCTCTCTCTCTCTCTCTCTCTATGATGATTGCTATTATTATGTTATTTTGGTCTTCTTCTTCTTCTTCTTCTTCTTCTTCTTCTTCTTCTTCTTCTTCTTCTTCTATGTATGTATCTATGTATGTATGTATGTATGTATGTATGTATGTATGTATGTAAGTAAGTAAGTAATGTATATACTACTACTACTACTACTACTACTACTACTACTACTACTACTACTACTACTACTACTACTACTACTACTCCTACTACTCTGTCCCATTTTCCCTTCAGCTGCAGCGTCCTCATTTTTCTGACATTCTCATGTTCTGAAAATACCCACATCAAACTATCAACATATTCCACTACACTGAAAAATTCACACACACACACACACATCCACTCATCCACACAGATCCACCACACCTTGCCTTCCTCACCACGCAGATCCACACCATACTTGATCAAAAAAAAAAAAAAACTAGAAATATAAAATAGAAATAAATGAAGCTCCCATCCACCCGTTATGTAACCACTCCACACGCTCCACACGCTCCACACACTCCACACCCAGAGCCACACCTCATCCACTTGGTAATGAGTCACATCCACATTACCATGCTGAACCTAACATGTCCACCCTTCCACTTCGGTAACTCTTCCACCTGCACATCTCAATCTGAACCAATCCCCAAATTAACACACACACACACACACACACACACACACACACACACACACACACACACACACACACACACACACACACACGGGAGGAGGGAGAGGTGGAGGTAGAGGTAGAGGCAAAGGAGGAGGAAGAGGAGGAGGAGGAGGAGGAGGAGAAAGAGGAGGAGGAGGAGGAGGAGGAGGAGGAGGAGGAGGAGGAGGAGGAGGAAGAGGAGGAGGAGGAGGAGGAGGAGGAGGAGGAGGAGGAGGAGAAGAAGAAGAAGAAGAAGAAGAAGAAGAAGAAGAAGAAGAAGAAGAATACAAAGGAATACAAGGAGGAGGAGGAGGAGGAGGAGGAGGAGGAGATGATGATGATGATGATGGTGATGGTGATGGTGATGGAAAAAAAAGTGAGGGAGGAGGCGGAGCAGGCACAGAAGTAGATGACAACAGAAAAATAGAAAACTCTCTCTCTCTCTCTCTCTCTCTCTCTCTCTCTCTCTCTCTCTCTCTCTCTCTCTCTCTCTCTCTCTCTCTCTCTCTCGTCGTGGTATTCTTGTCACATCCCACGCACACCCACACACCTGTACTTGCTATTAATAAGTTCATTTCACCTGAAGGAAACACACGCACAGGTCATTGTTCAACAGTAATCTATTTCATGTTTCTATTATTGAGGAAGTGTGTGTGTGTGTGTGTGTGTGTGTGTGTGTGTGTGGGTGGGTGGGGGTGGGTGGGTTATTTATAGTGTTTATTG
>NC_059278.1:15119955-15122455 GCF_017591435.1 Portunus trituberculatus | reverse complement strand
TTCTTGTAGTTTACCTTATATGTTTTTGTTCTTCTTTTGCTCCCCAGTTGTGTTCGTTATACACAGTGCCGTATGTGCTGCTCTCATGCCTTTAATTTTTTATGTAAGAGTGGAAAGCCGGCCTAGAGCAACTTAAAACGGAAAAAAGGCCCATTTAGTTGCCAGTCCCCTTGCTGGTCCGAAAGAGTTACCCAAAACCTTCCTCTTAATCTCCTCAGTACCATGAGGTGTTTTCATATTCATTCTTTTTTAACTATTTGGTGATTTTATAAAGCTTCAGAAACGTATGTGGCCATTAAAATACTGAAGACTGTGGTCATTAATCTTCTGATCTCCACAGACCCTTGCTAATGTCACTAAAATCGTCTAATTGTACCCAAATCTCAAGATAAAAATGTGTCACAGTACTGAAGGGGTTAAATGAAGTCAAGTCATGGGAAGTTGGAAATACTGAAGGTAGGGAGTTCCAGAGTTTACCAGAGAAAGGTATGAATGATTGAGAGTACTGGTTAACTATTGCATTAGAGAGCTGGACAGAGTAAGGGTGAGAGGAAGAAGAAAGCCTTGTGCAGCGAGGTCGCAGGAGTGGAGGCATGCAGTTAGTAAGATCAGAAGAGCGCGTATTTTTACACCTGTGGGATATTGAATTAGTGTGGAGAAGTGGATATTTGTGGTTACTTCAAATACAAACACTCCTGGATTTTTTTATTTCCTTGTGAAGAAGTGTGTGTGTGTGTGTGTGTGTGTGTGTGTGTGTGTGTGTGTGTGTGTGTGTGTGTGTGTGTGTGTGTGTGTGTGTGTTTGCTGTCATTGGTGCAGCATTAGTGTTTCATGTGTTCACTGTTGTTTGTGTTGTTTATTTATTTATTTATTTATTTATTTTATTATTTTTTTTTAAGTGGGAATGTGTTAGTTTTCTTCTTCATGTTTTAGAATAATGGTTTAGATTTTGTTAATACGAGCTAGGGAGGGAGTTACTCATTCATTCATTCCCTATCAGACAGCCAGCCAGAAACAGCCAGCCAGCCATTAATTGATTCATTTATTCATTCAGTCAGTGAGATAGACATACAGCCATTCATTCGATCATTCACTTTATTATCTTTTCATTCAGCCAGTCAGTTAACCAACCAACCAGCCACTCACTACCACTCACTCACTCACTCACTCACTCACTCACTCAATCAGTAAATCAAGGAGTGAGTGAGTGAGTCATCCATCCATCCATTCATCCATCCATCCATCCATCCATCCATCCATCCATTCATTCATCCATTCATTCATTCATTCAGTCAGTCAGTCAGTCAGCCAGCCAGCCAGCCAGCCTCTCCTTCAGCCATTAGATACACCCTAGCCATGCCCATCACGCACCAGACAGTAATGAAGGAAACACTCTTGCAATCCCAATCACCGACTAACCCACAAAGCAAGCAGGATTCGAACCCGTGCCTTCACCAGTCCTATTTCTGCTCCACATGGCCACGTGCGTGTGTGTGTACGTGTGTGAGACCTTGGGCGTGGCGGGGGAGTATAGGCAATGACTTCGTGCCCTTCCTTACCCAGTGTCCGGCGCGGCGAAGGGAATAGTGCCCCATGGTAAAGGGATTCCCCCTCTCCATACCTTCCCCATTCCTCTTCCTCTTCCTTCTATGTGTGTCTGTGTGTCTGTGTTTGTTGTTCATTAATTCATTCTTGTCCTTATTTCTTTTGGTCTCTCTCTCTCTCTCTCTCTCTCTCTCTCTCTCTCTCTCTCTCTCTCTCTCTCTCTCTCTCTCTCTCTCTCTCTCTCTCTCTCTCTCTCTCTCTCTCTCTCTCTCTCTCTCTCACCTTTGCCTCTTTCTTAGTTCGTTGTATTTGTTGATCTATTTTGTGTTTTCTTTGTTATTGTTTCTTCTTCTTCTTCTTCTTCTTCTTCTTCTTCTTCTTCTTCTTCTTCTTCTTCTTCTTCTTCTTCTTCTTCTTCTTCTTTGTTCTTTTTCTGGGTTGCTTTTGTTCCTTTTCCTTTCTCTCTTTCTCTTGATCTTATTCCTCCTGTTCATGTTCTACTTTTTATCCTCCTCCTCCTCCTCCTCCTCCTCCTCCTCCTCCTCCTCCTCCTCCTCCTCCTTGTGATTTGGTAGGATTGAACTTATTTTTACTCTTGTGTGAAGAATTTATTTACAAAGATTCTCTCTCTCTCTCTCTCTCTCTCTCTCTCTCTCTCTCTCTCTCTCTCTCTCTCTCTCTCTCTCTCTCTCTCTCTCTCTCTCTCTCTCTCTCTCTCTCTCTCTCTCTCAATTCCTTTGTACTTGCATTCCTCTCCCACCCAGCTACCAGCCCCCTCCCCCCCACTACCACCACCACCACATTCCCAAGATAGCTTCAAGTTCAGATGCATTTAAAAGCAGCAACAATTTGGGACATAGTTTCCCTCACACTTCCTCCCTCCCTCCCTCTTCCCCCCTTCCCCTCTTCTCCCTCCCTCCTTCCCTCCCCTCCCTCGCTTCTCGCCAGCCAGCAC